>NW_026909386.1:0-63000 GCF_033115175.1 Lepus europaeus | reverse complement strand
TCTTATCAATTTTTTGAGATCTGCTTCTTGCATTTCTTCGATCTCATCATCTTCGTGATCTTGAATTGGGGTGTCTTTTTCATTTGGGGGCATGATAGTGTCTTCCTTGTTCTTGTTACCTCGGTTTTTGCATTTGTTGTTTTGCATGTTGGAGATATTTGGTTTCTTCACTGTGGCGTTTTTTCTTGTTACACTAAGGTTCTATATTAAGTGGACTGTCTGCTTTCGGTGGAGCCTTAGAGGCTTGAGATGAGTGTGGCCTGAGAGCTGTGTTTGGTTCCTCAGGGTTGAGGGTGTGTCAAAGATGACACTGCCAGGTTAGGTGTGGTAAATCTCTCTTTCTTTCTTTCTTTGATTCAAAAGGGAAGTAATTTTGCACAGCTGAACGTAATTGGAGGTAGTTAGCAGGCAAATGATATACCCACAGGAACCAGAGATTGGAAGCTCTTTCCCAAGGACCACACAGGAAATCTGTGCTGCCCTCAGTGTGGGCTCCAAATCTCCTGCAGTCTCCCACTGGGTTGCAAGTTAGATGCTAACCTCCTGTTATTTCACCCCTCCCCCCAGAGTCAGGTGTTTCTGCTAGGCTCAGGGCCGGTGCAGACCTGAGTTCACCCTGCCTATGACGTATGTCCAAAATGGCACCTGCTCTGTCTTGCTCACCTTTGAGAGGTGAGCGGAGAGAGAGAATCTTGTGTCTGTATCGGTCACTTTTATTATTTTTTTCCTCTCTCTCTTCTCGTTAGCCTGGTGAATTTTTCCCCACGGAATTTCAAGCCTCGTTCCCTCTAGCCTCATCTTTCCACTTGCCCGCTGGTGTCTCGGGCTATTGAGGTTTGGCTCACCTCGCATTACAGTGCTGGTGTGTTGAGTCTGCCGCTGGTGTCCCGAACTAGGGCTCCCACGCTCTCCACACAGGTTCACTGTGAATCAAGAGTTCCGGAAATGTTTTCGGCTGTTTCATCCCCTACGCTTCCTTGACCCTGCAGTATCTCCACATATATTAAACTGTCTCACCTCCAGACTAATAGTATGCTCCCTGCCTATTCCGCCATCTTGCCACAATAAAAACGGATATTTCTGGTTTCATCCAGTCATATCCGGACAAAGTGGATTGGAATTCCTATGCAATGGACCGCGAAAATCACAGTAAAAAACGTTTGGAGAAAAGCAAAGTCTTTTCATTGGGCAAGTGCATATAATGTCACCGATACAAACAGAAATATCATGTTTGTTTGCCACAGTTCCTCTAGCTTTCTCCCTAGAAAATACGAATGTGTAGAGCTGATGTTCCCATGATGAAACAATTAGTGTATCTAAGCTCAAAATTCAATGTTCCCCGATAAAACACATTCAAAACAATAAAGTCTGTTGAAAATATCCGGAAAACACAAACACAGAGGCTGTAGCAATATCTGGGATTGAGTTAGCCAAAACAAAACCAGATATTTCTGGATTCATCCAGGAATGTCCAGAGAAACTAGTGTGGAATTCGTATGCAATGGACTGAGAAAATCACAGTACAAATGGTTTTGGAGAAAAGCAAAGTCTTTTTGTTAGGCAAGTGCATAAAATGTCATCGATACAAACAGAAATGTCATGTTCGTTTGTCGAAGTTCCTCTAGCTTTTTCTCTAGAAAATAGAAATGTGTAGAGCTGGTTTCCCCATAATGAAACAATTAGTGTTTCTACGGTAAAAAATTAAATGTTCCCTGATAAAAACATACAAGCAATAAGTCCATCGATAAAATCCAGAAAACACAAACACAGAGGCCGTAGCAATATCTGGGATTGAGTTAGCCAAAACAAAACCAGATATTTCCGGTTTCATCCAGTCATATCCGGACAAACTGGGGTGGAATTTGTATGCAATGGACCGAGAAAATCACAGTACAAATGGTTTTGGAGAAAATCAAAGTCTTTTCGTTCAGCAAGTGCATAAAATGTCATCTATACAAACAGAAATATAATGTTTGTTTTTCGCAATTCCTCTAGCTTTCTCCCTAGAAAATACGAATGTGTGGAGCTGGTGTTCCCATGATGAACCAATTAGTGTATCTAAGCTCAAAATTAAATGTTCCCCGATAAAAAACATTCAAAACAATAAAGTCCGTTGAAAATATCCAGAAAACACAAACACAGAGGCTGTAGCCATATCTCTGATTGAGTTAGCCAAAACAAAACCAGATATTTCTGGTTTCATCCAGGCATGTCCAGAGAAAGTGGAGTGGAATTCGTATGCAGTGTATCGCGAAAATCACAGTACAAATCATTTTGGAGAAAAGCAAAGTCTTTTTGTTAGGCAACTGCATAAAATGTTATTGATACAAACAGAAATATCATGTTTGTTTGCCACAGTTACTCTAGCTTTGTCCCTAGAAAATACGAATATGTAGAGTTGGTGTCTCCATGTGGAACCAATTACTGTATCCAAGCTCAAAATTAATTGTTCCCCGATAAAAAAGAATCAAAACAATAAAGTCCGTTGATAATATCCAGAAAACACAAACACAGAGGCTGTAGCAATATCTGGGATTGTGTTAGCCAAAACACAACTAGATATTTCCTGTTTCATCCAGTCATATCCAGACAAAGTGGTGTGGAATTCGTATACAATGGGCCAAGAAAATCACAGTAAAAATGGTTTGGAGAAAAGCAAAGTCTTTTCGTTAGGCAAGTGCATAAAATGTCATCTATACAAACAGAAATATCATGTGTGTTTGCCGCAGTTCCTCTAGCTTTCTCCTTAGAAAATACGAATGTTTGGGCTGGTGTCCCCAGGTGAACCAATTAGTGTTTCTATGGTACGAAATTAAATGTTGCCTGATAAAAACGTTAAAAAGAAGAAAAACCATTGATAATATCCAGAAAACACAAACACAGAGGCTTTCACAATATTTCCGGTTGATATAGCCAAAAAACAACCGTATATTTTTGGTTTCATCCGGTCATATCCGGACAAACTGGTGTGGAATTCGTATGCAATGGACCGAGAAAATCTCAGTACAAATGATTTTGGAGAAAAGCAAAGTCTTTTCGTTAGGCAACTGCATAAAATGTCATCTATACAAACAGAAATATCATGCTTGTTTGCTGCAGTTCCTCTAGCTTTCTACCTAGAAAATACGAATATGTGGAGCTGGTGTCTCCTTGTGGAACCAATTACTGTATCCAAGCTCAAAATAAAATGTTCGCCCATAAAAAACATTGAAAACAAAAGTCAATCGATAATATCCAGAAAACCCAAACACAGAGGCTTTCACAATATTTCAAATTGAGTTAGCCAAAACACAACCGGATATTTCTGGTTTCATCCAGTCATATCCAGACAAAGTGGTTGTGGAATTTGTATGCAATGGACAGAGAAATCACAGTACAAATGGTTTTGGGGAAAAGCAAAGTCTTTTCGTTAGGCAAGTGCATAAAATGTCATCTATACAAACAGAAATATCATGTTTGTTTGCCGCAGTTCCTCTAGCTTTCTCCCTAGAAAATACGAATATGTGGAGCTGGAGTCTCCTTGTGGAACCAATTACTGTATCCAAGCTCAAAATAAAATGTTCCCCGATAACAAACATTAAAACAATAAAGTCCATCGATAATATCCAGAAAACACAAACACAGAGGCTGTAACAATATTTCGGATTGAGTTAGCCTAAGAAAAGCGGATATTTCCGGTTTCATGCAGTCATATCCGATGAACTGGTGTGGAATTCGTATGCAATTGACCAAGCAAATCACAGTAAAAATGGTTTTGGAGAAAAGCAAAGTCTTTTTGTTAAGCAAGTATATAAAATGTAATCTATAGAAACAGAAATATCATGTTTGTTTACCGCAGTTCCTTTAGCTTTCTCCCTAGAAAATTAAAATTTGTAGAGCAGGTGCCCCATGATGAACCAATTAGTGTTTCAATGGTACAAAATTAAATGTTCCCTGATAAAAAACATTCAAACAATAAAGTCCATCGATAATATCCATAAAACACAAACACAGAGTCTTTCCCAATATTTCAGATTGAGTTAGCCAAAACACAACCTGATATTTCCGGTTTCATCGAGTCATATCCGGACAATGTGGTGTGCAATTCGTATGCAATGGCCGAGACAATCACAGTACAAATGGTTTTGGAGAAAAGCAAAGTCTTTTCGTTAGGCAAGTACATAAAATGTCATCGATACAAACAGAACTATCATGTTTGTTTGCCGCAGATCCTCTAGCTTTCTATGTAGAAAATACGAATATGTAGAGCTGGTGTATCCATGTGGAACCAATTACTGTATCCAAGCACAAAATTAAATGTTCCCCGATAAAAAAAACATTCAAAACAATAAAAACCGTGGATAATATCCGGAAAACACAAATACAGAGGCTTTCACAATATTTCGGATTGAGTTAGACAAACAAAACCGGTTATTTCCGGTTTCATCCAGCCATATCCGGACAAACTGGTTTGGAATTCGTATGCAATGGACCGAGAAAATCACAGTACAAATGGTTTTGGAGATAAGCAAAGTCTTTTCGTTAGGCAAGTGTATAAAATGTCATCTCTAGAAACAGAAATATCATGTTTGTTTGCCGCAGTTCCTTTAGCTTTCTCCCTAGAAAACAAAAATTTGTAGAGCAGGTGTCCCAATGATGAACCAATTAGTGTTTCAACGGTACAAAATGTAATGTTCCATGATAAAAGTATTCAATACAATAAAGTCCATCGATAATATCCAGAAAACACAAACACAGAGGCTGTAACAATATTTCGGATTGAGTTAGCCAAAACACAACAGGATATTTCTGGTTTCACCAGTCCTATCTGGACAAACTGGTGTGGTACGTATGCAATGGACTGAGAAAATCACATTAGAAATGGTTTTGGAGAAAAGCAAAGTCTTTTCGTTAGGCAAGTGCATAAAATGTCATCTATACAAACAGAAATATCATGTTTGTTTGCCGCAGTTCCTCTAGCTTTCTCCCCAGAAAATACGAATGTGTGGAGCTGGAGTCTCCTTGTGGAATCAATTACTGTATCCAAGCTCAAAATAAAATGCTCCCTGATAAAAAACATTCAAAACAATAAAGTCCATTGATAATATCCAGAAAAAACAAACACAGAGGCTGTAGAAATATCTGGGATTGAGTTAGCCAAAGCAAAACGGATTATTTCCGGTCTCATCCAGTCATATCCGCACAATCTGGTGTGGAATTGTATGCAATGGTCCTAGAAAATCAGAGTACAAATGGTTTTGGAGATAAGCAGTCTTTTCGTTAGGCAAGTGCTTGAAAAGTCATCTATACAAACAAAAATATCATGTTTGTTTGCCACAGTTCCTCTAGCTTTCTCCCTAGAAAATATGAATGTGTGGAGCTGGTGTCTCTGTGGAACCAATTACTGTATCTGAGCTCATAATAAAATGTTCCCCGATAACAAACATTAAAACAATAAACTCCGTTGATAATATCCAGTCATCACAAACACAGAGGCTGTAGAAATA
This sequence comes from Lepus europaeus, assembly GCF_033115175.1. Taxonomy (NCBI): domain Eukaryota; kingdom Metazoa; phylum Chordata; class Mammalia; order Lagomorpha; family Leporidae; genus Lepus; species Lepus europaeus. The sequence continues at coordinate 57,514 of NW_026909386.1, read as the reverse complement.
TCTGGGATTGAGTTAGCCAAAACACAACTGGATATTTTTGTTTTCTTCCAGTCTTATCTGGACAAACTGGTGTGGAAATCACATGCAATGGACCGAGAAAATCAGAGTACAAATTGTTTTGGGGAAAAGCAACATCTTTTCATTAGGCAAGTGCATAAAATGTCATCGATACAAACAGAAATATCATGTTTGTTTGCCACAATTCCTCTAGCTTTCTCCCTAGCAAATACGAATGTGTAGAGCTGGTGTCTCCATGTGGAACCTCTTAGTGATTCCAAGCACAAAATTAAATGTTCCCTGATAAAAAAAAATCAAAACAATAAAATCCGTGGATAATATGAGGAATACACAAAAACAATAGTCTGTAGCCATCTCTGGGATTGAGTTAGCCAAAACAAAACCAGATATTCCCGGTTCCATACAGTCATATCCGGAAAAAGTCGTTTGGAATTCGTATGCAATGGACTGAGAAAATCACAGTAAAAATGGTTTTGGAGAAAAGCAAAGTCTTTTCGTTAGGCAACTGAATAAAATGTCATCTATACAAACAGAAATATCATGTTTGTTTGCCGCAGTTCTGTAGGACCCCCGGAGCAGGTGTCCCACTTTTCGAGCGCACCCCAGATACACGAGCTCCACACCAATCGATGCAAAGAGCAAGAGGGAAGTTTATTTCATTTGCAAATGGGCCGTCTCAACAGCACAACGGCACCCTCTAGTGCAGTGCAGGGAGAGCGGCCCCGATCATCAGTTTCACAGAGTATTTAAGGCTTAAAACCACAACATTAGCATATTTCCACTGTGTTACAATTTCATTGGGTAACTTAAATGGTTACAGGGTACAGGAAGAAGTTACATGCTGTACGTGCCTTGCGGATTTATCTTTAGCTTGAGCAAGCAAGGGCAGGGGTTGTCAAGCCGGGTATGTAATGTGTGGTAACTTGTAATGCTGTAACAGGATACAGGTTGGGTACATTTTCTGTTAACTTCAGCCTTTATAGTTCCTAAAAACGGTTACATGTTGCAAGCTCAGCCATCTTATGAAAGCGGTCATATTTCTTGCAAGCTTATTGCAAGCCCAGCCAATTTGTACAGAAGCAGAACAATATGCAGTTAGCTCAAACAACTCCATCCTAAACCTACCTAACCTGCCTAATTCTTTCAGTTCCTCTAGCTTTCTACCTAGAAAATACGAATATGTGGACCTGAGGTCTCCAGGTGGAACCAATTACTGTATCCAAGCTCAAAATAAAATGTTCCCCAATAAAAAACATTGAAAACAATAAAGTCCATTGATAATATCCAGAAAACACAAACACAGAGGCTTTCACAATATTTCAGATTGAGTTAGCCAAAACACAACCGGATATTTCTGGTTTCATCCAGTCATATCCGGAGAAAGTGGTGTGGAATTCGTACGCAATGGACAGAGAAAATCACAACACAATTTTTTTGGGGGAAGAGCAAAGTCTTCTCGTTAGGCAAGTGCATAAAATGTCATCTATACAAACAGAAATATCATGTTTGTTTGCTGCAGTTCCTCTAGCTTTCTACCTAGAAAATACGAATATGTGGAGCTGGAGGCTCCTTGTGGAACCAATTACTCTATCGAAGCTCAAAATAAAATGCTCCACGATAACAAACATTAAAACAATAAAGTCCATCGATAATATCCAGAAAACACAAACACATAGCCTGTATCAATATCTGGGATTGAGTTAGCCAAAACACAACCTGATATTTCTGGTTTCATCGAGTCATATCCGGACAAAGTGGTGTGCAATTCATATGCAATGGCCGAGACAATCACAGTACAAATGGTTTTGGAGAAAAGCAAAGTCTTTTCGTTAGGCAAGTACATAAAATGTCATCGATACAAACAGAACTATCATGTTTGTTTGCCGCAGATCCTCTAGCTTTCTATGTAGAAAATACGAATATGGAGAGCTGGTGTATCCATGTGGAACCAATTACTGTATCCAAGCACAAAATTAAATGTTCCCCGATAAAAAAAACATTCAAAACAATAAAAACCGTGGATAATATCCGGAAAACACAAATACAGAGGCTTTCACAATATTTCGGATTGAGTTAGACAAACAAAACCGGTTATTTCCGGTTTCATCCAGCCATATCCGGACAAACTGGTTTGGAATTCGTATGCAATGGACCGAGAAAATCACAGTACAAATGGTTTTGGAGATAAGCAAAGTCTTTTCGTTAGGCAAGTGTATAAAATGTCATCTCTAGAAACAGAAATATCATGTTTGTTTGCCGCAGTTCCTTTAGCTTTCTCCCTAGAAAACAAAAATTTGTAGAGCAGGTGTCCCAATGATGAACCAATTAGTGTTTCAACGGTACAAAATGTAATGTTCCATGATAAAAATATTCAATACAATAAAGTCCATCGATAATATCCAGAAAACACAAACACAGAGGCTGTAACAATATTTCGGATTGAGTTAGCCAAAACACAACAGGATATTTCTGGTTTCACCAGTCCTATCTGGACAAACTGGTGTGGTACGTATGCAATGGACTGAGAAAATCACATTAGAAATGGTTTTGGAGAAAAGCAAAGTCTTTTCGTTAGGCAAGTGCATAAAATGTCATCTATACAAACAGAAATATCATGTTTGTTTGCCGCAGTTCCTCTAGCTTTCTCCCCAGAAAATACGAATGTGTGGAGCTGGAGTCTCCTTGTGGAATCAATTACTGTATCCAAGCTCAAAATAAAATGCTCCCTGATAAAAAACATTCAAAACAATAAAGTCCGTTGATAATATCCAGAAAAAACAAACACAGAGGCTGTAGAAATATCTGGGATTGAGTTAGCCAAAGCAAAACGGATTATTTCCGGTCTCATCCAGTCATATCCGCACAATCTGGTGTGGAATTGTATGCAATGGTCCTAGAAAATCAGAGTACAAATGGTTTTGGAGATAAGCAGTCTTTTCGTTAGGCAAGTGCTTGAAAAGTCATCTATACAAACAAAAATATCATGTTTGTTTGCCACAGTTCCTCTAGCTTTCTCCCTAGAAAATATGAATGTGTGGAGCTGGTGTCTCTGTGGAACCAATTACTGTATCTGAGCTCATAATAAAATGTTCCCCGATAACAAACATTAAAACAATAAACTCCGTTGATAATATCCAGTCATCACAAACACAGAGGCTGTAGAAATATCTGGGATTGAGTTAGCCAAAACACAACTGGATATTTTTGTTTTCTTCCAGTCTTATCTGGACAAACTGGTGTGGAAATCACATGCAATGGACCGAGAAAATCAGAGTACAAATTGTTTTGGGGAAAAGCAACATCTTTTCATTAGGCAAGTGCATAAAATGTCATCGATACAAACAGAAATATCATGTTTGTTTGCCACAATTCCTCTAGCTTTCTCCCTAGCAAATACGAATGTGTAGAGCTGGTGTCTCCATGTGGAACCTCTTAGTGATTCCAAGCACAAAATTAAATGTTCCCTGATAAAAAAAAATCAAAACAATAAAATCCGTGGATAATATGAGGAATACACAAAAACAATAGTCTGTAGCCATCTCTGGGATTGAGTTAGCCAAAACAAAACCAGATATTCCCGGTTCCATACAGTCATATCCGGAAAAAGTCGTTTGGAATTCGTATGCAATGGACTGAGAAAATCACAGTAAAAATGGTTTTGGAGAAAAGCAAAGTCTTTTCGTTAGGCAACTGAATAAAATGTCATCTATACAAACAGAAATATCATGTTTGTTTGCCGCAGTTCTGTAGGACCCCCGGAGCAGGTGTCCCACTTTTCGAGCGCACCCCAGATACACGAGCTCCACACCAATCGATGCAAAGAGCAAGAGGGAAGTTTATTTCATTTGCAAATGGGCCGTCTCAACAGCACAACGGCACCCTCTAGTGTAGTGCAGAGAGAGCGGCCCCGATCATCAGTTTCACAGAGTATTTAAGGCTTAAAACCACAACATTAGCATATTTCCACTGTGTTACAATTTCATTGGGTAACTTAAATGGTTACAGGGTACAGGAAGAAGTTACATGCTGTACGTGCCTTGCGGATTTATCTTTAGCTTGAGCAAGCAAGGGCAGGGGTTGTCAAGCCGGGTATGTAATGTGTGGTAACTTGTAATGCTGTAACAGGATACAGGTTGGGTACATTTTCTGTTAACTTCAGCCTTTATAGTTCCTAAAAACGGTTACATGTTGCAAGCTCAGCCATCTTATGAAAGCGGTCATATTTCTTGCAAGCTTATTGCAAGCCCAGCCAATTTGTACAGAAGCAGAACAATATGCAGTTAGCTCAAACAACTCCATCCTAAACCTACCTAACCTGCCTAATTCTTTCAGTTCCTCTAGCTTTCTACCTAGAAAATACGAATATGTGGACCTGAGGTCTCCAGGTGGAACCAATTACTGTATCCAAGCTCAAAATAAAATGTTCCCCAATAAAAAACATTGAAAACAATAAAGTCCATTGATAATATCCAGAAAACACAAACACAGAGGCTTTCACAATATTTCAGATTGAGTTAGCCAAAACACAACCGGATATTTCTGGTTTCATCCAGTCATATCCGGACAAAGTGGTGTGGAATTCGTACGCAATGGACAGAGAAAATCACAACACAATTTTTTTGGGGGAAGAGCAAAGTCTTCTCGTTAGGCAAGTGCATAAAATGTCATCTATACAAACAGAAATATCATGTTTGTTTGCTGCAGTTCCTCTAGCTTTCTACCTAGAAAATACGAATATGTGGAGCTGGAGGCTCCTTGTGGAACCAATTACTCTATCGAAGCTCAAAATAAAATGCTCCACGATAACAAACATTAAAACAATAAAGTCCATCGATAATATCCAGAAAACACAAACACATAGCCTGTATCAATATCTGGGATTGAGTTAGCCAAAACACAACCTGATATTTCTGGTTTCATCGAGTCATATCCGGACAAAGTGGTGTGCAATTCGTATGCAATGGCCGAGACAATCACAGTACAAATGGTTTTGGAGAAAAGCAAAGTCTTTTCGTTAGGCAAGTACATAAAATGTCATCGATACAAACAGAACTATCATGTTTGTTTGCCGCAGATCCTCTAGCTTTCTATGTAGAAAATACGAATATGTAGAGCTGGTGTATCCATGTGGAACCAATTACTGTATCCAAGCACAAAATTAAATGTTCCCCGATAAAAAACATTCAAAACAATAAAAACCGTGGATAATATCCGGAAAACACAAATACAGAGGCTTTCACAATATTTCGGATTGAGTTAGACAAACAAAACCGGTTATTTCCGGTTTCATCCAGCCATATCCGGACAAACTGGTTTGGAATTCGTATGCAATGGACCGAGAAAATCACAGTACAAATGGTTTTGGAGATAAGCAAAGTCTTTTCGTTAGGCAAGTGTATAAAATGTCATCTCTAGAAACAGAAATATCATGTTTGTTTGCCGCAGTTCCTTTAGCTTTCTCCCTAGAAAACAAAAATTTGTAGAGCAGGTGTCCCAATGATGAACCGATTAGTGTTTCAACGGTACAAAATGTAATGTTCCATGATAAAAGTATTCAATACAATAAAGTCCATCGATAATATCCAGAAAACACAAACACAGAGGCTGTAACAATATTTCGGATTGAGTTAGCCAAAACACAACAGGATATTTCTGGTTTCACCAGTCCTATCTGGACAAACTGGTGTGGTACGTATGCAATGGACTGAGAAAATCACATTAGAAATGGTTTTGGAGAAAAGCAAAGTCTTTTCGTTAGGCAAGTGCATAAAATGTCATCTATACAAACATAAATATCATGTTTGTTTGCCGCAGTTCCTGTAGCTTTCTCCCTAGAAAATACGAATGTGTGGAGCTGGAGTCTCCTTGTGGAATCAATTACTGTATCCAAGCTCAAAATAAAATGCTCCCTGATAAAAAACATTCAAAACAATAAAGTCCATTGATAATATCCAGAAAAAACAAACACAGAGGCTGTAGAAATATCTGGGATTGAGTTAGCCAAAGCAAAACGGATTATTTCCGGTCTCATCCAGTCATATCCGCACAATCTGGTGTGGAATTGTATGCAATGGTCCTAGAAAATCAGAGTACAAATGGTTTTGGAGATAAGCAGTCTTTTCGTTAGGCAAGTGCTTGAAAAGTCATCTATACAAACAAAAATATCATGTTTGTTTGCCACAGTTCCTCTAGCTTTCTCCCTAGAAAATATGAATGTGTGGAGCTGGTGTCTCTGTGGAACCAATTACTGTATCTGAGCTCATAATAAAATGTTCCCCGATAACAAACATTAAAACAATAAACTCCGTTGATAATATCCAGTCATCACAAACACAGAGGCTGTAGAAATATCTGGGATTGAGTTAGCCAAAACACAACTGGATATTTTTGTTTTCTTCCAGTCTTATCTGGACAAACTGGTGTGGAAATCACATGCAATGGACCGAGAAAATCAGAGTACAAATTGTTTTGGGGAAAAGCAACATCTTTTCATTAGGCAAGTGCATAAAATGTCATCGATACAAACAGAAATATCATGTTTGTTTGCCACAATTCCTCTAGCTTTCTCCCTAGCAAATACGAATGTGTAGAGCTGGTGTCTCCATGTGGAACCTCTTAGTGATTCCAAGCACAAAATTAAATGTTCCCTGATAAAAAAAAATCAAAACAATAAAATCCGTGGATAATATGAGGAATACACAAAAACAATAGTCTGTAGCCATCTCTGGGATTGAGTTAGCCAAAACAAAACCAGATATTCCCGGTTCCATACAGTCATATCCGGAAAAAGTCGTTTGGAATTCGTATGCAATGGACTGAGAAAATCACAGTAAAAATGGTTTTGGAGAAAAGCAAAGTCTTTTCGTTAGGCAACTGAATAAAATGTCATCTATACAAACAGAAATATCATGTTTGTTTGCCGCAGTTCTGTAGGACCCCCGGAGCAGGTGTCCCACTTTTCGAGCGCACCCCAGATACACGAGCTCCACACCAATCGATGCAAAGAGCAAGAGGGAAGTTTATTTCATTTGCAAATGGGCCGTCTCAACAGCACAACGGCACCCTCTAGTGCAGTGCAGAGAGAGCGGCCCCGATCATCAGTTTCACAGAGTATTTAAGGCTTAAAACCACAACATTAGCATATTTCCACTGTGTTACAATTTCATTGGGTAACTTAAATGGTTACAGGGTACAGGAAGAAGTTACATGCTGTACGTGCCTTGCGGATTTATCTTTAGCTTGAGCAAGCAAGGGCAGGGGTTGTCAAGCCGGGTATGTAATGTGTGGTAACTTGTAATGCTGTAACAGGATACAGGTTGGGTACATTTTCTGTTAACTTCAGCCTTTATAGTTCCTAAAAACGGTTACATGTTGCAAGCTCAGCCATCTTATGAAAGCGGTCATATTTCTTGCAAGCTTATTGCAAGCCCAGCCAATTTGTACAGAAGCAGAACAATATGCAGTTAGCTCAAACAACTCCATCCTAAACCTACCTAACCTGCCTAATTCTTTCAGTTCCTCTAGCTTTCTACCTAGAAAATACGAATATGTGGACCTGAGGTCTCCAGGTGGAACCAATTACTGTATCCAAGCTCAAAATAAAATGTTCCCCAATAAAAAACATTGAAAACAATAAAGTCCATTGATAATATCCAGAAAACACAAACACAGAGGCTTTCACAATATTTCAGATTGAGTTAACCAAAACACAACCGGATATTTCTGGTTTCATCCAGTCATATCCGGACAAAGTGGTGTGGAATTCGTACGCAATGGACAGAGAAAATCACAATACAATTTTTTGGGGGGAAGAGCAAAGTCTTTTCGTTAGGCAAGTGCATAAAATGTCATCTATACAAACAGAAATATCATGTTTGTTTGTCACAGTTCCTCTAGCTTTCTCCCTGGAAAATACGAATGTGTAGAGCTGGTGTCCACATGTGCAACCAATTAGTGCTTCCAAGTACAAAATTAGATGTTCCCTGCTAAAAATATTCAAAACAATAAAGTCCATGGATAATATCCGGAAAACACAAACCCAGAGGCTGTAGCAATATCTGGGATTGAGTTAGCCAAAGAAAACCGGATATTTCCGGTTTCATCCAGTCATATCCGGATAAACTGATGTGGAACTCGTCAGCAATGGACCAATAAAATCACAGTAAAAAATTGTTTTGGAGAAAAGCAAAGTCTTTTCGTTAGGCAAGTGCATAAAATGTCATCGATACAAACAGAAATATCATGTTTGTTTGCCACAGTTCCTCTAGCTTTCTCCCTAGAAAATACGAATTTGTAGAGCTGGAGTCCCCATGATGAATCAATTAGTGTTTCCAAGCACAATATGAAATGTTCCCGGAAAAAAAAAAACCTTCAAAACAATAAAGTCCGTTGATAATATCCAGAAAAAACAAACACAGAAGCCGTAGCAATATCTGGGATTGAGTTAGCCTAAAGAAAACCGGAATATTTCTGGTTTCATCCAATCATATCCGGACAAAGTTGTGTGGAATTCGTATGCAATGGGCCGAGAAAATCAAGTAAAAATGGTTTTGGAGTAAAGCAAAGACTTTTCGTTAGGCAAGTGCATAAAATGTCATCTATACAAATAGAAATATCATGTTTGTTTGCCGCAGTCCCTCTACCTTTCCCATAGAAAAGACGAATGTGTAGAGCTGGTGTCCCCATGATGAACCAATTAGTTTTTCCAAGCACAAAATTAAATGCTCCCAGAAAAAAAAAAACATTCAAAAAAATAAAGTCCGTGGATAATATCAGGAATACACAAACACAGAGGCTGTAGCAATATTTCGGACTGAGTTAGCCTAAACACACCGGATTTTGCAGTTTCATCCAGTCATATCCGGACAAACTGGTGTGGAATTCGTATGCAATGGACTGAGAAAATCACAGTAAAAATGGTTTTGGGGAAAAGCAAAATCTTTCGTTAGGCAAGCGCATAAAATGTCATCTATACAAACAGAAATATCATGTTTGTTTTCCACAGTTCCTCTAGCTTTCTCCCTAGAAAATATGAATGTGTAGAGCTGGTGTCCCAATGATGAAGCACTTAGTGTTTGTACGGTACAAAATGAAATGTTCCCTGATTAAAACATTTAAAAGAATAAAGTCCATCGATAATATCCAGAAAAAACAAACACAGAGGCTGTAGCAATATTTCGGATTGAGTTAGCCAAAACAAAACCGGATATTTCTGGTTTCGTCCAGTCATATCCGGACAAACTGGTGTGGAATTCGTATGCAATGGACCGAGAAAATCACAGTACAAATGGTTTGGGAGAAAACCAAAGTCTTTTCATTAGGCAAGTGCATAAAATGTCATCTATACAAACAAAAGTATCATGTTTGTTTGCCGCAGTTCCTCTAGCTTTCTTCATAGAAAATACGAATATGTAGATCTGGTGTCTCCATGTGGAACCAATTACTGTATCCAAGTTCAAAATTAAGTGTTCCCCAATAAAAAACATTCAAAACAATAAAGTCCGTTGACAATAACCAGAAAACACAAACACAGAGGCCAAAGCAATATCTGGGATTGAGTTAGCCAAAACACAAACGGATATTTCTGGTTTCATCCAGTCATATCTGGACAAAGTGGTGTGGAATTCGTAAGCAATTCACTGAGAAAATCACATTAAAAATGGTTTTGGAGAAAAGCAATGTCTTTTCGTTAGGCAAGTGCATAAAATGTCATCTATACGAACAGAAATATCATGTTTGTTTGCCACAGTTCCTCTAGCTTTCTCCCTAGAAAATACGAATGTGTAGAGCTGGTGTCCCCATGATGAACCATTTTTTTTTTCCAAGCACAAAATCAAATGTTCCAGGAAAAAAACCTTCAAAACAATAAAGTCCCTTGATAATATCCAGAAAACACACACACAGAAGCCGTAGCATTATCTGGGATTGAGTTAGCCAAAAGAAAACCGGAATATTTCTCGTTTCATCCAGTCATATCTGGACAAAGTGGTGTGGAATTCGTATGCAATGGACCGAGAAAATCAAGTAAAAATGGTTTTGGAGTAAAGCAAAGACTTTTCGTTAGGCAAGTGCATAAAATGTCATCTATACAAATAGAAAAATCATGTTTGTTTGCCGCAGTTCCTCTACCTTTCCCCTAGAAAATACGAATGTGTATGTGTGATCTCTTTGACTCTTAGACCTATCTGAGCTATCAATTGTGAGCTGAAATTGATCACTTGGTCTAGTAAGATGGCATTGGTACATGCCATCTTGATGGGATTGTTTTGGAATCCCCTGGCACATTTCTAACTCCACCATTTGCGGCCAGTCCAATTGAGCATGTTCACAAACAAGACAAGTATCTGCTAATACTAACTGATAGAATCAAAAAGGGAGAGAAAGATCCAACATGGGAAGTGGGATACACAGCAGACTCATAGAATGGAGGATGTCCTAAACAACACTCTGGCCTCAGAATCAGCCCTCAAGGTATTCGCATATGGCGGAAGAGCCCATGAGAGTATAGCAGGCATGGAAAGCCAAGGTATCATGTAAAAAAAAAAGACCTAAATGAATGATGTCTGTGAGTGAGATCCCAGTGGAAAGAATGGGGCCATCAAAGAAGGAGGTACCCTTCTCCGAAGGGAGGAGAGAACTTCCACTTTGACTATAACCCTATCGGAATAAGATCAAAGTCAGCGAACTCTAAAGGCTTCCATAGCCCTGGAAACTCATGACTAGAGCCTAGGGAGATTACTGACGCCATGAACAGGAGTGTCAAATTGTTAAATCAGCAAGAGGAGTCACTGTGTACTTACATCCCATGGGGGATCTGTCCCTAATGTGTCATCTAAAGCGAAGTGATGCTATAACTAGTACTGAAACAGTATTTTTATACTTTGCATTTCTGTGTGGGCACAAACTGATGAGGTCTTTACTAATTACATACTGAAGTGATCTTCTGTATATAAAGAGAATTGGAAATGAAAAAAAAAAAACAACCTGGTGTTAAAATGGAAATGACATAGAAAATTAATTAATTTGAAAAAAAAATTATGTAGGATCTCTGTCTTTAATGTGCTGTACATTGCTATTAAATGCTATAATTAGTAATCCAATGTAGTTTTTTCACTTTATGTTGCTATATGAGCAAAATGTTGAAATCTATACCTAATATATACTAAACTGATCTTCTGTATACAAAGAGAATTGAAAATGAATCTTTACATAAATGGAAGGGGAAAGGGAGCGGGAAAGGGGAGGGTTGCGGGCGGGAGGGAAGTTATGGGAGGGGGGAAGCCATTGTAACCCATAAGCTATACTTTGGAAATTTATATTCATTAAATGAAAGTTTAATAAAAAAATAAAAAATAAATAAAAAAAGAAAATATGAATGTGTAAAGCTGGTGTCCCCATGATGAACCAATTACTGTTTCAACGGTACAAAATTAAATGTTCCCTGATAAAAATATTCAAAACTATAAAGTCCATCGAAATATCCAGAAAACACAAACACAGAGGCTTTCACAATATTTCGGATTGAGTTAGCCAAAACACAACAGGATATTTCTGGTTTCATCCTGGCATATCCGGACAAACTTGTGTGGAATTCATATGCAATGGACCGAGAAAATCACAGTAAAAATGGTTTTGGAGAACAGCAAAGTCTTTTCGTTAGGCAAGTGCATAAAATGTCATCGCTACATACAGAAATATCATGTTTGTTTACCGCAGTTCCTCTAGCTTTCTTCCTAGAAAATACAAATATGTAGAGCTGGTGTCTCCATGTGGAACCAATTACTGTATCCAAGCTCAAAATAAAATGTTCCCGATAATAAACATTCAAAACAATAAAGTCCGTTGATAATATCCGGAAAACACAAACAAAAAGGATGTAGGAATATCTGGGATTGAGTTAGCCAAAATAAAAACAAGATATGTCTGGTTTCATCCAGTCATATCCGGACAAAGTGGTGTGGAATTCGTATGCAATGGACCGAGAAAATCACAGTACAAATGGTTTTGGAGAAAAGCAAAGACTTTTCGTTAGGGAACTCTATAAAATGTCATCGATACAAACAGAAATATCATGTTTGTTTGCCGCAGTTCCTCTAGCTTTCTCCCTAGAAAATACGAATGTGTAGAGCTGGTGTCCCCATGATGAACCAATTTTCTTTTTCCAAGCACAAAATCAAATGTTCCCGGAAAAAAAACATTCAGAACAATAGAGTCCGTTGATAATATCCAGAAAACACAAACACAGAGGCCGTAGCAATATCTGGGATTGAGCTAGCCAAAAGAAAACCGGATATTTCTGGTTTCATCCAGTCATATCCGGACAAACTGGTGTGGAATGCGTATGCAATGGACCGAGAAAATCACAGTAAAAATGGTTTTGGAGAAGAGCAAAGACTTTTCGTTAGGCAAGTGCATAAAATGTCATCTATGCAAACAGAAATATCAGGTTTGTTTGTGGCAGTTCCTCTAGCTTTCTCCCTAGAAAATACGAATGTGTAGAGCTAGTGACCCCATGATAAACTAATTTTTTTTCCAAGCACATAATCAAATGTTCCCGCAAAAAAAAAACCTTCAAAACAGTAAAGTCCGTTGATAATATCCAGAAAACACAAACACAGAAGCAATAGCAATATAAGGGATTGAGTTAGCCAAAAGAAAACCGGATATTTCTTGGTTCATACAGTCATATTCGGACAAAGAGGTGCGGAATTCGTATGCAATGGAACAAGAAAATCACAGTAAAAATGGTTTTGGAGAAGAGCAAAGACTTTTCGTTAGGCAAGTGTATAAAATGTCATCTATAAAAACAAAATATCATGCTTGTTTGCCACAGTTCCTCTAGCTTTCTCCCTAGAAAATACGGATGTGTAGAGCTGGTGTCCCCATGATGAACCAGTTAGTGTTTGTACAGTACAAAAAGAAATGTTCCCCGATAAAAAACATTCAAAACAATAAAGTTCATTGATAATATCCAGAAAACACAAACACAGAGACCGAAGCAATATTTCGGATTGATTTAGCCAAAACAAAACCAGATATTTCTGGTTTCATCCAGTCATATCCGGACAAAGTGTTGTGGAATTCGTATGCAATGGACCGAGAAAATCACAGTAAAAATGGTTTTGGGGAAAAGCAAAGTCTTTTCGTTAGGCAACTGCATAAAATGTCATTGATACAAACAGAAATATCATGTTTGTTTGCCGCAGTTCCTCTAGCTTTCTCAGTGGAAAACACGAATGTGTAGACCTGGTGTCCCCATGATGAACCAATTACTGTTTCTACGGTACAAAATTAAATGTTCCCTGACAAAAACATTCAAAACAATAAAGGCCATAGATAATATCCAGAAAACACAAACACAGAAGCTTTCACAATATTTCGGATTGAGCTAGCCAAAACACAACCGGTTATTTCTGGTTTCATCCAGTCATATCCGATAAACTGGTGTGGAAATCATATGCAATGGACCGAGAAAATCACAGTACAAATGGTTTGGGAGAAAAGCAAAGTCTTTTCATTAGGCAAATGCATAAAATGTCATCTATACAAACAGAAATATCATGTTTGTTTGCCGCAGTTCCTCTAGCTTTCTACCTAAAAATTACGAATGTGTAGAGCTGGTGTCCCCATGATGAACCAATTAGTGTTTCTATGGTACAAAATTAAATGTTCCCTCATAAAAAAACATTCAAAACAATAAAGTCCATTGATAATATGCGGAAAACACAAAGACAGAGGCTTTCACAATATTTCGGATTGAGTTAGCGAAAAGAAAACCGGATATTTCTGGTTTCATGCAGTCATATCCGGACAAAGTGGTGTGGAATTTGTATGCAATGGACCGAGAAAATCACAGTAAAAATGGCTTTGGAGAAAAGCAAAGTCTTTTCATTAGAAAAATGCATAAAATGTCATCGATACAAACAGAAATATCATGTTTGTTTGCCGCAGTTCTTCTGGCTTTCTCAGTAGAAAATACGAATGTGGAGAGCTGGTGTCCCCATGATGAACCAACTAGTTTTTCCAAGCACAAAATTAAATGCTCCCTGAAAAACAAACATTCAAAAAAATAAAGTCCGTGGATAATATCAGGAATACACAAACACAGAGGCTGTAGCAATATCTGGGATTGAGTTATCCAAAGCAAAACCTGATATTTCTGGTTTCATCCAGTCATATCCGGACAAACTCGTGTGGAATTCGTATGCAATGGACTGAGAAAATCACAGTAAAAATGGTTTTGGAGAAAAGCAAAGTCTTTTCATTAGGGAACTGCATAAAATGTCATCTATACAAACAGAAATATCATGTTTGTTTGCCACAGTTCCTCTAGCTTTCTCCACAGAAAATATGAATATGTAGAGCTGGTGTCTCATGTGGAACCAATTTCTGTATCCAAGCTCAAAATAAATTGTTCCCCGATAATAAACATTCAAAACTATAAAGTCCATCGATAATATCCAGAAAACACAAACACAGAGGCGGTAGCAATATCTGGGATTGAGTAAGCCAAAACACAGATGTATATTTCTAGTTTCATCCAGTCATATCCGGACAAAGTGTTGTGGAATTCCTATGCAATGGACTGAGAAAATCACAGTAAAAATGGTTTTGGAGAAAAGCAAAATATTTTCGTTAGGCAAGTGCATAAAATGTCATCTATACAAACAGAAATATCATGTTTGTTTGCCGCAGTTCCTCTAGCTTTCTCCCTAGAAAATACGAATGTGTAGAGCTGGTGTCCCCTTGATGAACCAATTACTGTTTCTATGGTACAAAATTAAATGTTCCCTGATAAAAACATTCAAAACTATAAAGTCCGTTGATAATATCCAGAACACACAAACACAGAGGCCGTAGCAATATCTGGGATTGAGTTAGCCAAAAGAGAACGGGATATTTCTGGTTTCATGCAGTCATATCCGGACAAACTGTTGTGGTATGCATATGCAATGGACCGAGAAAATCACATTACAAATGGTTTTGGAGAAAAGCAAAGTCTTTTCATTAGAAAAATGCATAAAATGTCATCTATACAAACAGAAATATCATGTTTGTTTGCCGCAGTTCCTCTAGATTTCTCAGTAGAAAATACGAATGTGTAGAGCTGCTGTCTCCATGTGGAACCAATTACTGTATCCAAGCACAAAATTAAATGCTCCCTGAAAAAAAAATTCAAAACAATAAAGTCCGTGGATAATATCAGGAATACACAAACACAGAGGCTGTAGCAATATTTCGGATTGAGATAGCGAAAACAAAACCGGATTTTTCCAGTTTCATCCAGTCATATCCGGACAAACTGTTGTTGAATTCGTATGCAATGACCGAGAAAATCACAATAAAAAAGGTTTTGGAGAAAAGCAAAATCTTTTCGTTGGGCAAGTGCATAAAATGTCATCTATACAAATAGAAATATCCTGTTTGTTTGCCGCAGTTCCTCTAGCATTCTCAGTGGACAATACGAATGTGTAGACCTGCAGTCCCCATGATGAACCAATTAGTGTTTCTATGGTACAAAATTAAATGTTCCCTGATAAAAACATTCAAAACAATAAAGCCCACAGATAATACCCAGAAAACACAAACACAGAGGCTTTCACAATATTTCGGATTGAGTTAGCCAAAACACAACCGGATATTTCTGGTTTCATCCAGTCATATCTGGCCAAAGTGGTGTGGAATTCGTATGCAATGGACCAAGAAAATCACAGTACAAATGGTTTTGGAGAAAAGCAAAATCTTTTCATTAGGGATGTGCATAAAATGTCATCTATACAAACAAAAGTATCATGTTTGTTTGCTGCAGTTCCTCTAGCTTTCTCCCTAGAAAATATGAATGTGTAGAGCTGGTGTCCCCATTTGTAACCAATTTTTTTTCCAAGCACAAAATTAAATGCTCCCATAAAAAAAATTCAAAAAAATAAAGTCCGTGGATAATATCAGGAATACACAAACACAGAGGCTGTAGCAATATTTCGGATTGAGTTAGCCAACACACAATCAGATATTTCTGGTTTCATCAAGTCATATCCCGACAAACTGGTTTGAATTCGTATGCAATGGACCGAGAAAATCACAGTAAAAATGGTTTTGGAGAAAAGCAAAGTCTTTTCGTTAGGCAAGTGCATAAAATGTCATCTATACAAACAGAAATATCATGTTTGTTTGCCGCAGTTCCTCTTCCTTTCCCCTAGAAAATACGAATTTGTAGAGCTGGTGTCTCCATATGGAACCAATTACAGTATCTAAGCTCAAAATAAAATGTTCCCCGATAAAAAACATTCAAAACAATAAAGTCCATTGATAATATCCAGAAAACACAATCACAGAGACCATAGCAATATCTGGGATTGAGTTAGCCAAAACAAAAGCAGATATTTCTGGTTTCATCCAGTCATATCCAGACAAAGTGTTGTGGAATTCGTATGCAATGGACCGAGAAAATCACAGTAAAAATGGTTTTGGAGAAAAGCAAAATCTTTTCGTTAGGCAACTGAATAAAATGTCATCTATACAAACAAAATATCATGCTTGTTTGCCACAGATCCTCTAGCTTTCTCCCTTAAAATACGAATGTGTAGAGCCGGTGTCCCCATGATGAACCAGTTAGTGTTTGTACGGTACAAAATGAAATGTTCCCTGATAAAAATATTCAAAACAATAAAGTCCACCGAAAATATCCAGAAAACACAAACACAGAGGCTTTCACAATATTTCGGATTGAGTTAGCCAAAACACAACCGGATATTTCTGGTTTCATCCAGTCATATCCGACAAACTGGTGTGGAATTCGTATGCAATGGAACGAGAGAATCACAGTAAAAATAGTTTTGGAGAAAAGCAAAGTCTTTTCGTTAGGCAACTGCATATAATGTCATTGATACAAACAGAAATATCATATTTTTGCAGCAGTTCCTCTACCTTTCCCCTAGAAATTATGAATGTGTACAGCTGGTGTCCCCATGTGGAACCAATTACTGTATCCAAGATCAAAATAAAATGTTAGCCAATAATAAACATTCAAAACAATAAAGTCCGTTGATAATATCCAGAAAAAACAAACACAGAGGCTTTCACAATATTTCGGATTGAGTTAGCCAAAACGTACCTGGATATTTCTGGTTTCATCCAGTCATATCCGGACAAAGTGGTGTGGAATTCATATACAATGGACTGAGAAAATCACAGTAAAAATGGTTTTGGAGAAAAGCAAAGTCTTTTCATTAGGCAAGTGCATAAAATGTCATCTATACAAACAGAAATATCATATTTGTTTGTAGCAGTTCCTCTACCTTTCCCCTAGAAAATACGAATGTGTAGAGCTGGTGTCCCCATGATGAACCAATTACTGTATCCAAGCTCAAAATAAAATGTTACTTGATAATAAAATTTCAACACAATAAAGTCCGTTGATAATATCCAGAAAACACAAACACAGAGGCTTTCACAATATTTCGGATTGTGTTAGCCAAAACGAAATCGGATATTTCCAGTTCCATCCAGACATATCCGGGCAAAGTGCTGTGGAATTCATATACAATGGACTGAGGAAATCACAGTAAAAATGATTTTGGAGAAAAGCAAAATCTTTTCATTAGGCAAGTGCATAAAATACCATCGATACAAACAGAAATATCATGTTTGTTTGCCGCAGTTCCTCTAGCTTTCTCCCTGGAAAATAAGAATGTGTAGAGCTGGTGTCCACATTTTTAACCAACTTTTATTTCCAAGCACAAAATTAAATGTTCCCTGAAAAAAAAAACATTCAAAACAATAAACTCCGTGGATAATATCAGAAATATATAAACACAGAGGCTTTAGCAAAATTTCAGATTCAGTTAGCCAAAACACAACCGGATATTTCCAGTTTCATCCCATCATATCCGGACAATCTGGTTTGGAATTCCTATGCAATGGACCGAGAAAATCACAGTAAAAATGGTTTTGGAGAAAAGCAAAGTCTTTTTGTTAAGCAAGTATATAAAATGTAATCTATACAAACAGAAACATCATGTTTGTTTGCCGCAGTTCCTCTATCTTTATCCCTAGAAAATACGAATGTGTTGAGCTGGTGTACCAATGATGTACCAATTAGTGTTTCACGGTACAAATTTAAATGTTCCCTGATAAAAACATTCAAAACAATAATGTCCATCGAAAATATCCAGAAAACACAAACACAGAAACACACAATATTTCGCATTGTGTTAGCCCAAAGTGAACCGCATATTTCTCGTTTCATCCAGTCATATCCAGACAAACTGGTGTGGAATTCGTATGCAATGGACCGAGAAAATCACAGTAAAAATGGTTTTGGAGAAAAGCAAAGTTATTTCACTAGGCAAGTGCATAAAATGTCATCGATACAAACAGAAATATCATGTTTGTTTGCCACAGTTCCTCTGGATCTCTTCCAAGAAAATACGAATTTGTAGAGTTTGTGTCCCCAAGATGAAACTATTACTGTTTCAATGGTACAAAATTAAATGTTCCCTGATAAATACATTCAAAACAATAAAGCCCATAGATAGTATCCAGAAAACACAAACACAGAGGCTTTCACAATATTTCAGATAGAGATAGCCACAACTCAACCTGATATTTCTAGTTTCATCCTGTCATATCCGGACAACATGGTGTGGAATTCGTATGCAGTGTACCGAGAAAATCATAGTAAAAAAGGTTTTGAAGAAAAGCAAAGTCTTTTCGTGTGGCAAGTGCATAAAATGTCATCTATACAAACAGAAATATCATGTTTGTTTGTCGCAGTTCCTCTAGATCTCTTCCAAGAAAATACGAATTTGTAGAGTTTGTGTCCCCAAGATAAAGCTATTACTGTTTCAATGGTACAAAATTAAATGTTCCCTGATAAATACATTTAAAATAATAAAGTCCATCGATAAAATCCAGAAAACACAAACACAGAGGCTTTCACAATATTTCGGATTGAGATAGCCACAACTCAACCTGATATTTCTGGTTTCATCCTGTCATATCCGGACAACGTGGTGTAGAATTCGTATGCAGTGTACCGAGAAAATCATAGTAAAAAAGTTTTTGGAGAAAAGCAAAGTCTTTTCGTGTGGCAAGTGCATAAAATGTCATCTATACAAACAGAAATATCATGTTTGTTTCCCGCATTTCCTCTAGCTTTCTCCCTTGACAATACAATTGTGTAGAGCTGGTGTCCCCATGATTAACCAGTTAGTGTTTCTAGGGTACAAAATTAAATGTTCCCTGATAAAACAGTCAAAACAATAAAGTCCATCGATAATATCCACAAAACACAAACAGAGAAACTTTCACAATATTTCGGGATCAGTTAGCCAAAACACAACCGGATATTTCTGGTTACATCCAGACATATCCAGAAAAAGTCATTTGGAATTCGGATGCAATGGACCGATAAAATCACTGTAAAAATTGTTTGCAGAAAAGCAAAGTCTTTTCGTTAGGCAAGTGCATAAAATGTCATCGATACAAACAGAAACATCATGTTTGTTTGCCGCAGTTCCTCCTGCTTTCTCTCTGGAAAATACCATATGTAGAGCTGGTGTATCCATGTGAAACCAATTGGTGTATATAGGCTCAAAATTAAATGTTCCCCGATTAAAAAAACATTCAAAACAATAAAGTCTGTGGATAATATCTGGAAAACACAAATACAGAGTCTGTAACAATATCTGGGATTGAGTTAGCCAAAATAAAACCGGATGTATCCAGTTAAATCCAGTCATATCTGGTGAACTGCTGTGGAATTGAGATTCAATGGGCTGAGAAAATCACTGTAAAAATGGTTTTGGAGAAAAGCAATGTCTTTTTTTTTTTTTTGGACAGGCAGAGTGGACAGTGAGAGAGAGAGAGAGAGACAGAGAGAAAGGTCTTCCTTTGCCGGTGGTTCACCCTCCAATGGCCGCCACGGTAACGCGCTGCGGCCGGCGCACCGCGCTGTTCCGATGGCAGGAGCCAGGTGCTTCTCCTGGTCTCCCATGGGGTGCAGAGCCCAAACACTTGGGCCATCCTCCACTGCACTCCCGGGCCACAGCAGAGAGCTGGCCTGGAAGAGGGGCAACCAGGACAGGATCGGTGCCCCGACCGGGACTAGAACCCGGTGTGCCGGCGCCGCAAGGTGGAGGATTAGCCTGTTGAGCCACGGCGCCGGCCAGCAATGACTTTTCTTTAGGCAAGTGCATAAAATGTCATGTGTACAAACAGAAATATCATCTTTGCTTGCCACAGTTCTTCTAACTTTCTCCCTAAAAAATACGAATGTGTAGAGCTGGTGTCTCCATGTGGAATCTATTAGTGATTCCAAGTACAAAATTTAATGTTCCGTGATAAAAAACATTCAAAAGAATAAAGTCCTTGGATAATATCAGGAATACACAAACACAGAGGCTCTAGCAATATCTGGGATTGAGTTAGCCAAAACAAAACTGGATATTTCAGGTTAAATCCTGTCATATCCGGACAAAGTGGTGTGGAATCATATGCAATGGACTGAGAAAATCACAGTAAAAATGGTTTTGGAGAAAAGCAAAGTCTTTTCATTCAGCAAGTGAATAAAATGTCATCTATACAAACAGAAATATCATGTCTGTTTGCCGCAATTCCTCTGGCTTTCTCCCTAGAAAATACGAATGTTTGGAGCTGGTGTCTCCATGATGAACCAATTAGTGTTTAAACGGTATAAAATGAAATGTTCCTTGATAAAAAAATTCAAAACAATAAAGCCCATCGATAATATCCAAAAAACACAAACACAGATTCTTTCACAATATTTCGGATTAAGATAGCCAAAACACAACCGGATATTTCTGGTTTCATCCAGTCATTCGGGACAAAGTGGTGTGGAATTCATATGCAATGGACCAAGAAAATCACATTAAAAATGGTTTTGGAGAAAAGCAAAGTCTTTTCGTTAAGCAAGTGCATAAAATGTCATCGATACAAACAGCAATATCATGTTTGTTTTCCGCAGTTCATCTAGCTTTCTCCCGAGAAAATACGAATATTTAGAGCTGGTGTCTCGATATGGAACCAATTACTGTATCCAAGCACAAAATTAAATATTCCCTGATTAAAAGCATTCAAAACAATAAAAACAGTGGATAATATCCGGAAAATACAAACATAGAGGCTTTCACAATAGTTCGGATTGAGTTAGCCAAAACAAAACCAGATGTTTCCTTTTTCATCCAGTCATAGCTGGACAAAGTGGTGTGGAATTCGTATGCAATTGACCGAGAAAATCACAGTAAAATGGTTTTGTAGAAAAGTAAAGGCTTTTCGTTAGGCAAGTGCATAAAATGTCAGCTATACAAACAGAAATATCATGTTTGTTTGCCGCAGTTCCTCTAGCTTAATCCCTAGAAAATACGAATGTGTAGAGCTGGTTTCTCGATGTGGAACCAATTACTGTGTCCAAGGACAAAATTAAATGTTCCCTGATAAAAAACATTCAAAACAGTAAAGTCCATCGATAATATCCAGAAAACACAAACACAGAGGCTTTCACAATATTTCGGATTGAGTTAGCCAAAACACAACAGGATATTTCTGGTTTTATCCAGTCATATCCAGACAAAGTTTTGTGGAATTCGTATGCAATGGACCAAGAAAATAACAGTAGAAATGCTATTGGAGAAAAGCAAAGTCTTTTGGTTAGGCAAGTGCATAAAATGTCATCTATACAAACAGAAATATCATGTTTGTTTGCTGCAGTTCCTCTAGCTTTCTCCCTAGAAAATACGAATGTGTAGAGCTGGTGTCCCCATGATGAACCAATTAGTGTTTCAATGCTACAAAATGAAATGTTACCTGATAAAAACATTCAGAACAATAAAGTTCGTGGATAATATCCAGAAAACCCAAACACAGAAGCTTTCACAATAATTCTGAGTGAATTACCCAAAAACAACCGGATATTTCTGGTTTCATCCAGTCATATCTGGACAAACTGGGGTGGAATTCGTATGCAATGGACCTATAAAATCACAGTAAAAATGGTTTTGGAGAAAAGCAAAGTCTTTTCGTTAGGCAAGTGCATAAAATGTCATCAATACAAACCGAAATATAATGTTTGTTTGTCGCAGTTCGTCTGTATTTCTCTCTAGAAAATAAGAATGTGTAGACCTGGAGTCCCCATGTGGAACCAATTAGTGATTCCAAGGAGAAAATTAAATATTCCCGGATAAAAAACATTCAAAACAATAAAGTCCTTGGATAATATCAGGAATACACAAACACAGAGGCTGTAGAAATATCTGGGATTGAGTTAGCCAAAACAAAACTGGATATTTCCGGTTACATCCAGTCATATCCGGTAAACTGGTGTGGAATGCATATGCAATGGACCGAGAAAATCACAGTAAAAATGGTTTTGGAGAAAAGCAAAGTCTTTTCGTTAGGCAAGTGCATAAAATGTCATCAATACAAACAGAAATATCATGTTTGTTTGCCGCAGTTCCTCTACCTTTCTCTATAAAACACGAATGTGTAGAGCTGGTGCATCCATGTGGAACCAATTAGTGATTCGAAGCACAAAATTAAATGTTCCCAAATAAAAATCATTCAAAACAATGAAACTGTGGATAATATCAGGAATACACAAACATAAAGGCTGTATCAATATCTGGGATTGAGTTAGCAAAAACACAACCGGATATTTCCGGTTTCATCCAGTCATGTCCGATAAACTGGTGTGGAATTCATATGCAATGGACCGAGAAAATTACAGTAAAAATAGTTATGGAGAAAAGCAAAGTCTTTTCGTTAGGCAAGTGCATACATTGTCATCTATACAAACAGAAATATCATGTTTGTTTGCCACAGCTCCTCGAGCTTTCTCCCTAGAAAATACGAATGTGTAGAGCTGGTGTCCCCATGATGAACCAATTAGTGTATCATTGGTACAAAATGAAATGTTCCTTGATAAGAATATTGAAAACCATAAAGTCCATCAATAATATCCAGAAAACACAAACAGAGAGTCTTTCACAATATTTCGGATTGAGTTAGCCAAAACACAACCGGATATTTTTTATTTCATCCAGTCATATCCGGACAAAGTGGTATGGAATTCGTATGGAATGGACAGAGGAAATCCCAGTAAAAATGGTTTTGGAGAAAAGCAAAGTCATTTCCTTAGGCAAGTGCATAAAATGTCATCTATACAAACAGAAATATCATGTTTGTTTGCCGCAGTTCCTCTAGCTTTCTCCGTAGAAAATACGAATGTGTAGAGCTGGTGTCTCCGTGTTGAACCAATTAGTGTTTTTATGGTACAAAATGAAATGTTCCCTGATAAAAACATTCAAAACCATAAAGTCCATTGATAATATCAGGAATACACAAACACAGAGATTGTAGCAATATCTGGGATTGAGTTAGCCAAAACAAAACTGGATATTTCCGCTTTCATCCAGTCATATCTGGAAAAACTTGTGTGGAATTCGTATGAAATGGACCGAGAAAAACAGTAAAAATTCTGTGGAGAGAAGCAAAGACTTTTCGTAAGGCAAGTGCATAAAATGTCATCGATACAAACTGAAATATCATGTTTGTGTGTTGCAGTACCTCTTGCTTTCTCCCTAGAAAATACGAATATGTAGAGCTGGTGTCCCCATGATGAACCAATTAGTGTTTCTAGGGTACAAAATTAAATGTTCCTTTGATAAAAACATTCAAAACAATAAAGTCCATCGATAATATCCAGAAAACACAATACAGAAACATTCACAATATTTCGCATTGAGTTAGCAACAGAACAAATGGATATTTCTTGTTTTACTCACTCAAATACAGACAAAGTCGTTTGGAATTCGGATGCAATGGACCGAGAAAATCACTGTAAAAATGGTTTTGGAGAAAAGCAAAGTCTTTTCGTTAGGCAAGTGCATAAAATGTCATCGAAACAAACAGAAATATCATGTTTGTTTGTCGCAGTACCTCTGTCTTTCTCCCTAGAAAATACGAATGAGTAGAGCTGGTGTCCCGATGATAAGCGTATCAGTGTTTCAATGGTACAAAATGAAATGCTCCCTGATAAAAACATGCAAAACAATCTGTCCTAGGATAACATCAGGAATCACAAACACAGAGGCTGTAGTAATATTTCGGATTGAGTTAGCCAAAACAAAACCGGATATTTCTGGTTTCATCCAGTCATATCCGGACAAACTTGTGTGGAATTCGCATGCAATGAACCGAGAAAATCACAGTAAAAATGGTTTTGGAGAAAAGCAAAGACTTTTCATTAGGCAAGTGCATATAATTCATCGATACAAACAGAAATATCATGATTTATTGCCCCAGTTCCTCTAACTTTCTCCCTAGAATATACGAATGTGTAGAGCTGCTGTCTCCATGTGGAACCGATTAGTGTTTCTTCAATACAAAATTAAATGTTCCCAGATAAAAATATTCAAAACAAGAAGTCCATCGATAATATGCAGAAAACACAAACACAGGGGCTGTAGCAATATTCCGGATTGAGTTAGCCAAAACACAACCTGCTATTCTGGTTTTATCCGGTCATATCCGGACAAACTTGTGTGGAATTCGTATGCAATGTACCGAGAAAATCACAGTAAAAATGGTTTTGGAGAAAAGCAAAGTCTTTTTGTTAGGCAAGTGCATAAAATGTCATCTATACAAACACAAATAGCATGTTTGTTTGCTGCAGTTTCTCTAGCTTTCTCCCCAGAAAATACGAATGTGTAGAGCTGGTGTCCCCATGATGAAACAATTAGTGTTTCAACGGTACAAAATGAAATGTTCCCTGATAAAAACATTCAAAACAATAAAGTCCGTGGATAATATAAACAAAACCCAAACACAGAAGCTTTCACAATAATTCTGATTGAGTTACCCAAAAACAACCGGATATTTCTGGTTTCATCCAGTCATATCCGGACAAATCATTTGGAATTCGTATGGAATGGACCGAGAAAATCAAAGTAAAAATGGTTTTCGAGAAAAGCAAAGGTCTTTTCATTAGGCAAGTGCATAAAATCTCATCTATACAAAAAAATATATCATTTTAGTTTGCCGCTGTTCCTCTAGCTTTCTCCCTAGAAAATACGAATGTGTAGAGCTTGTGTCCCCATGATGAACCAATTA
Organism: Lepus europaeus; assembly: GCF_033115175.1. Classification (NCBI taxonomy): domain Eukaryota; kingdom Metazoa; phylum Chordata; class Mammalia; order Lagomorpha; family Leporidae; genus Lepus; species Lepus europaeus. Next base: position 32,371 of record NW_026909386.1, on the reverse strand, counting down.
GTGTATAAATGGCACAAAATTAACTGTTCCCTGATTAAAACATTCAAAACAATAAAGTCCATCGATAATATCCAGAGAACACAAACACAGTGGCTTTCACAATATTTCGGATTGAGTTAGGCAAAACACAATCGGATATTGCCGGTTTCATCCAGTCATATCCGGACAAACTTGTGTGGAATTCGTATGCAATGGACCGAGAAAATCACAGTACAAATGGTTTTGGAGAAAAGCAAATTCTTTTCGTTAGGCAACTGAATAAAATGTCATCTACACAAACAGAAATATCATGTTTGTTTGCCGCAGTTCCTCTAGCTTTCTCCCTAGAAAATACGAATGTGTGGAGCTTGTGTCTCCATGTGGAACCAATTACTGTATCCAAGCACAAAATTAAATGTTCTCCGTTAAAAATGATTCAAAACAATAAAAACCGTGGATTATATCCGGAAAACACAAACACAGAGGCTTTCACAATATTTCTGATAGAGTTAGCCAAACAAAACCGGTTATTGCCGGTTTCATCCAGTCATATCCGGACAAAGTGTTGTGGAATTCGTATGCAATGGACCGAAAAAATCAAAGTACAAATGGTTTGGGAGAAAAGCAAAGTCTTTTCGTTAGGCAAGAGCATAAAATGTCATCGCTACAAACGGAAACATAATGTTTGTTTGCCGTAGATCCTCTAGCTTTCTCCCTAGAAAATAGGAATGTGTAGAGCTGGTGTTCCCATGATGAACCAATTAGTGTTTCAGCGGTACAAAATTAAATGTTCCCTGATAAAAAAACTTCAAAACAATAAAGTCTGCGGATAATATCATGAATACTCCAACAGAGAGGCTGTAGCAATATCTGGGATTGAGTTAGCCAAAGCAAAACCGGATATTTCCGATTTCATCCAGTCAGATCCGGACAAACTGGTTTGGAATTCGTATGCAATGGACCACGAAAATAACAGTAAAAATCGTATTGGAGAAAAATAAAGTCTTTTACTTAGGCAAGTGCATAAAAAGTCATCTATAGAAACAGAAATATCATGTTTGTTTGCTGCAGTTCCTCTAGCTTTCTACCTAGAAAATACGAATATGTAGATTTGGTGTCTTCATGTGGAAACAATTACTGTATCCAAGCTCAAAATAAAATGTTCCCCAATAAAAAACATTCAAAAGTATAAAGTCCATTGATAATATCAAGAAAACACAAACACAAACACAGAGGCTGTAGCAATATCTGGGATTGAGTCAGCCAAAGCAAAACTGGATATTTAGGGTTTCATCCAGTCATATCCGGACAAACTGGTGTGGAATTCGTATGTAATGGACCGAGAAAATCATAGTAAAAATGATTTTGGAGAAATGCAAAGTTTTTCATTAGGCAAGTGTATAAAATTTCATCTATACAAACAGAAATATCATGTTTGTTTGCTGCAGTTCCTCTAGCTTTCTCCCCAGAAAATACGAATGTGTAGAACTGGTGTCCCCATGATTAACCAATTAGTGTTTCTATGGTACAAAATTAAATGTTCCCTGATAAAAATATTCAAAACAATAAAGTCCATCGATAATATCAGGAATACACAAACACAGAGTCTGTGTCAATATCTGGGATTGAGTTAGCCAAAACAGAACCGGATATTTCTGGTTTCATCCAGTTATATCCGGAAAAAGTCGTTTGGAATTCGGATGCAAAGGACCGACAAAATCACAGAAAAATGGTTTTGGAGAAAAGCAAAGTCTTTTCATTAGGCAAGTAGATAGAATGTCATCTATACAAACAAAAATATCATGTTTGTTTGTCGCAGTTCCTCTAGCTTTCTCCCTAGAAAATACGAATGTGTAGAGCTGGTGTCTCAATGTGGAACCAACTAGGGTTTGCAGCGCAAACTTAAATGTACCCTGATAAAAAAACTTCAAAACAATAAAGTCTGGGGATAATATCATGAATACTCAAATACAGAGGCTGTAGCAATATCTGGGATTGAGTTAGCCAAAGCAAAAGCAGATCTTTCCGGTTTCATCCAGTCATATCCGGACAAACTGGTGTGGAATTCGAATGCAATGGACTGAGAAAATCACAGTATAAATGGTTTTGGAGAAAAGCAAAGTCTTATCGTTAGGCAAGTGCATAAAATGTCATCTATACAAACAGAAATATCATGTTTGTTTGTAGCAGTTCCTATAGCTTTCTCCCTGGAAAATACGAATGTGTAGAGCTGGTGTCCACATGTGGAACCAATTAGTGCTTCCAAGCACAAAATTAGATGTTCCCTGCTAAAAATATTCAAAACAATAAAGTCCATGGATAATATCCGGAAAACACAAACCCAGAGGCTGTAGCAATATCTGGGATTGAGTTAGCCAAAACAAAACCAGATATTTCCGGTTTCATCCAGTCATAAACTGATGTGGAACTCGTCAGCAATGGACCAATAAAATCACAGTAAAAATTGTTTTGGAGAAAAGCAAAGTCTTTTCGTTAGGCAAGTGCATAAAATGTCATCTAGACAAACAGAAATATCATGTTTGTTTGCCACAGTTCCTCTAGCTTTCTCCCTAGAAAATACGAATGTGTAGACCTGGAGTCCCCATGATGAACCAATTAGTGTTTCCAAGCACAAAATTAAATGTTCCCTTAAAAAAATTTGAAAACAAAAAATTCCGTGGATAATATCCAGGAAACACAAACACAGAGGCTGTAGCAATATTTTGGATTGAGTTAGCCAAAACACAACCGGATATTTCTGGTTTCATCCAGTCATATCCAGATAAAGTGGTGTAGTATTCCTTTGCAATGCACCGAGAAAATCACTGAAAAAATGTCTTTGGAGAAAAGCAAAGTCTTTTCATTATGCAAGTAGATAGAATGTCATCCATACAAACAGAATTATCATGTTTTTTTGTCGCAGTTTTTCTATCTTTCTCTCCAGAAAATACAAATATGTAGAGCTGGTGTCTCAGTGTGGAACCAACTAGTGTTTCGCGGCACAAAATTAAATGTTCCCTGATAAAAAAACTTCAAAACAATAAAGTCTGCGGATAATATCATGAATACTCCAACAGAGAGGCTGTAGCAATATCTGGGATTGAGTTAGCCAAAACAAAACCAGATATTTCCGGTTTCATCCAGTCATATCCAGACAAACTGGTGTGGAATTTGTATGCAATGGACCGAAAAATCACAGTAAAAATGGTTTTGGAGAAAAACAAAGTCTTTTCATTAGGCAAGTGCATAAAATGTCATCTATACAAACAGAAATATCATGTTTGTTTGCAACAGTTCCTCAACCTTTTTCCCAAGAAAATATGAATGTGTAGAGCTGGTGTCCCCATGATGAACCAATTACTGTATCCAAGCTCAAAATAAAATGTTCCCCGATAAAAAACTTTCGAAACAATAAAGTCCCTGGATAGTATCCAGAAAACACAAACACAGAGGCCATAGCAATATCTGGGATTGAGTTAGCCAAAACAAAAGCGGATATTTCTGGTTTCATCCAGTCATATCTGGACAAAGTGGTGTGGAATTCGTATGCAATGGACCGAGAAAATCACAGTAAAAATGGTTTTGGAGAAAAGCAAAGTCGTTTCGTTAGGAAAGTGCATAAAATGTCATCTATACAAACAGAAATATCATGTTTGTTTGCCACAGTTCCTCTAGCTTTCTCAGTGGAAAACACGAATGTGTAGACCTGGTGTCCCCGTGATTGACCAATTACTGTTTCTACGGTACAAAATTAAATGTTCCCTGATAAAAACATTCAAAACTATAAAGTCCATCGATAATACCAGAAAACACAAACACAGAGGCTTTCACAATATTTCGGATTGAGTTAGCCAAAACACAACAGGATATTTCTGGTTTCATCCTGGCATATCCGGACAAACTTGTGTGGAATTCGTATGCAATGGACCGAGAAAATCACAGTAAAAATGGTTTTGGAGAAAAGCAAAATCTTTTCGTTACGCAAGTGTATAAAATGACATCTATAAAAACAGAAATATCATGTTTGTTTGCCACAGTTCCTCTAGCTTTCTCAGTAGAAAATACGAATGTGTAGAGCGGGAGTCCCCATGATGCACCAATTACTGTTTCTACGGTACAAAATTAAATGTTCCCTGATAAAAAATTCAAAACTATAAAGTCCATCGATAATATCCAGAAAACACAAACACAGAGGCTTTCACAATATTTCAGATTCAGTTAGCCAAAACACAAACGGATATTTCTGGTTTCATCCAGCCATATCCGGACATAGTGGTTTGGAATTCGTATGCAATGGACCGAGATAATCACAGTAAAAATGGTTTTGGAGAAAAGCAAAATCTTTTCGTTAGGCAAGTGCATAAAATGTCATCTATACAAACAGAAATATCATGTTTGTTTGCCACAGTTCCTCTAGCTTTCTCAGTAGAAAATATGAATGTGTAGAGCTGGAGTCCCCATGATGCACCAATTACTGTTTCTATGGTACAAAATTAAATGTTACCTGATAAAAACATTCAAAACTATAAAATCCATCGATAATATCCAGAAAACACAAACACAGAGGCGGTAGCAATATCTGGGATTGAGTTAGCAAAAAAAAAAACCCGATATTTCTGGTTGCATCCAGTTATATCCTGACAAAGTGGTTTGGAATTCGTATGCAATGGACCGAGAAAATCACAGTAAAAATGGTTTTGGAGAAAAGCAAAGTCTTTTCATTAGAAAAATGCATAAAATGTCATCTATACAAACAGAAATATCATGTTTGTTTGCCACAGTTCCTCTAGCTTTCTACCTAAAAAATACGAATGTGTAGAGCTGGTGTCCCCATAATGAACCAATTAGTGTTTCTATGGTACAAAATTAAATATTCCCTGATAAAAAACATTCAAAACAATAAAGCCCTTCGATAATATCCAGAAAACACAAACACAGAGGCTTTCACAATATTTCGGATTGAGTTAGCGAAAAGAAAACCGGATATTTCAGGTTTCATGCAGTCATATCCGGACAAAGTGGTGTGGAATTCGTATGCAATGGCCGAGACAATCAAAGTACAAATGGTTTTGGAGAAAAGCAAAGTCTTTTCGTGATGCAAGTACATAAAATGTCATTTATACAAACAGAAATATCATGTTGTTTGCCACAGTTCCTCTAGCTTTCTCAGTAGAAAATATGAATATGTAGAGCTTGTGTCTCCATGTGGAACCTATTACTGTATCCAAGCACAAAATCAAATGTTCCCCGATAAAAAAGGTTCAAAACAATAAAAACCGTGGATTATATCTGGAAAACACAAACACAGAGGCTTTCACAATATTTCTGATAGAGTTAGCCAAACAAAACCTGTTATTTCCGGTTTCATCCAGTCATATACGGACAAACTGGTGTGGAATTCGTATGCAATGCACCGAGAAAATCACAGTACAAATGGTTTTGGAGAAAAGCAAAGTCTTTTCGTTAGGCAAGTGCATAAACTGTCATCTATACAAACGGAAATATCATGTTTGTTTCCCGCAGTTCCTCTAGCTTTCTCCCTAGAAAATACGAATGTGTAGAGCTGGTGTTCCTATGATGAACCAATTAGTGTTTCTACAGTACAAAATTAATGTTCCCTGATAGAAACATCAAAACAATAAAGTCCATTGATAATATCCAGTAAACACAAACACAGAGTATTTCACAATATTTAGGATTGATTTAGGCAAAACACAACCGGATATTTCTAGTTTCATCAAGTCATATCCGGTGAACTGGTGTGGAATTCGTATGCAATGGACCGAGAAAATCTCAGTAAAAATGGTTTTGGGGAAAAGCAAAGTCTTTTCGTTAGGCAAGTGCATAAAATGTCATCTATACAAATGGAAATATCATGTTTCTTTGCCGCAGTTCCTCTAGCTTTCTCCCTACAAAATCCTAATGTTTAGAGCTGGTGTCTCCATGTGGAACCAATTAGTGTTTCCAAGCACACAATTAAATGTTCCCTGATAAAAAACATTTAAATCAATAAAGTTCGTGAATAATATCAGGAATACACAAACACAGAGGCTCTAGCAATATCTGGGATTGAGTTAGCCAAAACACAACCACATATTTTCGGTTTCATCCAGTCATATCCGGACAAACTGGTGTGGAATTCATATGCAATGGACTGAGAAAATCACGAAAAATGGTTTTGGGGAAAAGCAAAGTCTTTTCGTTAGGCAAGAGCATAAAATGTCATCTATACAAACAGAAATATCATGTTTGTTTGCCGCAGTTCCTCTAGCTTTCTCCCTAAAAAATACGAATGTGTAGAGCTGGTGTCTTCTTGTGGAACCAATTACTGTATCCAACCTGAAAATAAAATGTTCCCTGATAACAAATATTAAAATAATAAAATCATTGGATAATATCAGGAATACACAAAAACAGAAGATCTAGCAAACCGGATGTTTCCGGTTTCATCCAGTCATATCCTGACAAAGTGGTGTGGAATTCGTATGCAATGACCGAGAAAATCACGAAAAATGGTTTTGGAGAAAAGCAAAGTTTTTCGTTAGGCAACTGAATAAAATGTCATCTACACAAACAGAAATATCATGTTTGTTTGCCGCAGTTCCTCTAGCTTTCTCCCTAGAAAATACGAATGTGTGGAGCTTGTGTCTCCATGTGGAACCAATTACTGTATCCATGCTCAAAATAAAATGTTCACAGATAAAAACCATTGAAAACAATAAAGCCCATCGATAATATCCAGAAAACACAAACACAGAGGCATTCTCAATAATTCGAATTGAGTTAGCCAAAACACAAGCGAATATTTCTGGTTTCATCCAATCATATCCGGACAAATTGGTGTGGAATTCATATGCAATGGCCGAGACAATCACAGTACAAATGGTTTTGGAGAAAAGCAAAGTCTTTTCGTGATGCAAGTACATAAAATGTCATTTATACAAACAGAAATATCAAGTTGTTTGCCACAGTTCCTCTAGCTTTCTACGGATAAAATACGAATATGTACAGCTGGTGTCTCCATGTGGAACCTATTACTGTATCCAAGCACAAAATTAAATGTTCCCCGATAAAAAAGGTTCAAAACAATAAAAACCGTGGATTATATCCGGAAAACACAAACACAGAGGCTTTCACAATATTTCTGATACAGTTAGCCAAACAAAACCGGTTGATGCCAGTTTCATCCAGTCATATCCGGAAAAAGTCGTTTCGAATTCGGATGCAATGGACCGAGAAAATCACAGAAAAATGGTTTTGGAGAAAAGCAAAGTCTTTTCATTAGGCAAGTAGATAGAATGTCATCTATACAAAAAAAATATCATGTTTGTTTGTTGCAGTTCCTGTAGCATTCTCTCTAGAAAATACAAATATGTAGAGCTGGTGTCTCAATGTGGAACCAACTAGTGTTTTGCAGCGCAAACTTAAATGTACCCTGATAAAAAAACTTCAAAACAATAAAGTCTGGGGATAATATCATGAATACACAAATACAGAGGCTGTAGCGATATCTGGGATTGAGTTAGCCAAAGCAAAACCAGATCTTTCCTGTTTCATCCAGTCATATCCGGACAAACTGGTGTGGAATTCGAATGCAATGGACTGAGAAAATCACAGTACAAATGGTTTTGGAGAAAAGCAAAGTCTTATCGTTAGGCATGTGCATAAAATGTCATCTATACAAACAGAAATATCATGTTTGTTTGTCACAGTTCCTCTAGCTTTCTCCCTGGAAAATACGAATGTGTAGAGCTGGTGTCCACATGTGCAACCAATTAGTGCTTCCAAGCACAAAATTAGATGTTCCCTGCAAAAATATTCAAAACAATAAAGTCCATGGATAATATCCAGAAAACACAAACCCAGAAGCTGTAGCAATATCTGGGATTGAGTTAGCCAAACAAAACCGGATATTTCCGGTTTCATCCAGTCATATCCGGATAAACTGATGTGGAACTCGTCAGCAATGGACCAATAAAATCACAGTAGAAATGGTTTTGGAGAAAAGCAAAGTCTTTTAGTTAGGCAAGTGCATAAAATGTCATCGATACAAACAGAAATATCATGTTTGTTTTCCACAGTTCCTCTAGCTTTCTCCCTAGAAAATACGAATTTGTAGAGCTGGAGTCCCCATGATGAATCAATTAGTGTTTCCAAGCACAATATGAAATGTTCCCGGAAAAAAAAAAACCTTCAATACAATAAAGTCCGTTGATAATATCCAGAAAACACAAACACAGAAGCCGTAGCAATATCTGGGATTGAGTTAGCCTAAAGAAAACCGGAATATTTCTGGTTTCATCCAGTCATATCCGGACAAAGTGTGTGGAATTCGTATGCAATGGGCCGAGAAAATCAAGTAAAAATGGTTTTGGAGTAAAGCAAAGACTTTTCGTTAGGCAAGTGCATAAAATGTCATCTATACAAATAGAAATATCATGTTTGTTTGCCGCAGTTCCTCTACCTTTCCCCTAGAAAATACGAATGTGTAGAGCTGGTGTCCCCATGATGAACCAATTAGTTTTTCCAAGCACAAAATTAAATGCTCCCAGAAAAAAAAATTGAAAAAAATAAAGTCCGTGGATAATATCAGGAATACACAAACACAGAGGCTGTAGCAATATTTCGGATTGAGTTAGCCAAAACACAACCGGATTTTGCAGTTTCATCCAGTCATATCAAAACAATAAAGTCCATCGATAATATCCAGAAAACACAAACACAGAAACTTTCACAATATTTCACATTGAGTTAGCCAAAGAAAAACCGGATGTTTCTGGTTTCATCCAGACATGTCCGAAAAAGGCGTTTGGAATTCGTATGCAATGGACCGATAAAATCACAGTAAAAATGGTTTTGGAGAAAAGCAAAGTCTTCTCCTTAGGGAAGTGCATAAAATGTCATCGACACAAACAGAAATATCATGTTTGTTTGCCACAGTTCCTGTAGATTTCTCCTTAGAAAATACGAATATGTTCAGCTGGTATCTCCATGTGGAACCAATTACTGTACCCAAGCACAAAATTAAATGTTCCCTGATAAAAACTTTTGAAGTCGGGCGGCAAGATGGCGGAATAGGCAGGGAGCACACTATTAGTCCGGAGAGAGAGACAGGTAAATATAAGTGGAGATACTGCAGGGTCAAGGAAGAGTAGGGGATGAAACAGCATAGGAAACTCTTCTGGAACTAGAGATTCACAGTGTACCTGCGTGGAGAGCGTGGGAGCCCAAGTTCGGGACACCAGCAGCAGACTCAACGCACCAGCGCTGGAACGCGAGGTGAGCCGAACCACAATAGCCCGAGACACCAGCGGGCAAGCAGAAAGAGGAGGCTAGAGAGAACAAGGATTGAAACTTCGTGGGGAAAAGTTCACCAGGCTAACTAGAAGAGAGAGAGGAAAAAAATTTAAAAAAGCTACCGATACGGACACAAGTTTCTCTCTCTCTGCTCACCTCTCAAAGGCGAGCAAGACAGAGCAGGCACCATTTTGGACATACGTCATAAGCAGGGCGACCTCAGGTCTGCACCAGCCCTGAGCCTAGCAGAAAAACCTGACTCTGGGGGGAGGGGTGAAATAACAGGAGATTAGCATCTAACTTGGCAACCCAGTGGGAGATTTCAGGAGAATTGGAGCCCACACTGAGGGCAGCAGAGATTCCCTGTGTGGTCCATGGGAAAGAGCTTCGGATCTCTGGCTCCTGTGGGTATATCATGTGCCTGCTAACTACCTCCAATTATGTTCAGCTGTGCGGAATTACATCCCTTTTGAATCAAAAAAGAGAGAGATTTACCACACCTAATCTGGGAGTGTCATCTTTGACACACCCTCAACCCTGAGTAACCAAACACAGCTCTCAGTCCACACTCATCTCAAACCTCTAAGGCTCCACTGAAAGCAGACAGTCCACTTAATATAGAGCCATAGTGTAACAAGAAAAAACACCACAGTGAAGAAACCAAATATCTCCAACATGCCAAACAACAAATGCAAAAAACAAGCTAATGAGAACAAGGAAGACACTATGACGCCCCCAAATGAAAAAGACACCCCAATTCAAGATTATGAAGATGAGGAGATTGAAGGAATGCAAGAAGCAGATCTCAAAAAATTGATAAGAACATTAAGAAGTTCTCAAAAACAAATTCTTGAACTACAGAAATCCTTAATGCACAAGATAGAAAATCTCTCTCGTGAAAATGAAATATTAAGGAGGAATCAAATTGAAATGAAACAACTAGTGGAACAAGAAATGGTGATAGTGATGAGAAATCATAATGAAATGAAGAATTCAATAGATCAAATGACAAACACATTAGAGAGTCTTAAAAACAGAATGGACGAAGCAGAAGAGAGAATATCAGACTTAGGAGACAGAGAACAGGAAAGGAAACAATGAAATCAAAGAAAAGAAGAAGAAATCAGAAATCTAAAACATATTGTCAGGAATCTACAGGATACTCTTAAAAAACCCAGCATTCGGGTTCTAGGAGTACCTGTAGGCATGGAGAGAGAGAAAGGATTAGAAGGCCTTTTTAGTGAGATACTAGCAGAAAATTTCCCAGGTTTGGAGAAAGACAGAGACATCCTAATACAGGAAGCTCATAGAACCCCTAATAAACATGACCAAAAGAGATCCTCACCACGACATGTTGTAATCAAACTCACCACAGTGAAACATAAAGAAAAGATCCTAAAATGTGCAAGAGAGAAACGCCAGATTACGCTCAGAGGATCTCCAATTAGACTCACAGCTGACTTCTCTTCAGAAACTCTACAAGCCAGGAGAGAATGGCGAGACATAGCCCAGGTGCTAAGAGAGACAAACTGCCAGCCCAGAATATTATATCCTGCAAAGCTCTCATTTATGAATGAAGGTGAAATAAAGAACTTTCACAGCAAACAGACATTGAAAGAATTTGTCGCCACTCGTCCAGCCCTGCAAAAGATGCTTAAAGATGTGTTACATACAGAAACACAGAAACATGGTCACCAATATGAAAGAAGGTAAAGGTAGGAAACCTCACACCAAAAGATCACAGGAATCTCAAACCATATATTAGAAAGTATCTTTGGCTAATGGCAGGGCAAAGTTACTCCTTCTCAATAGTCACATCGAATGTTAATGGCTTGAACTGTCCAGTTAAAAGACACCGATTGGCTGATTGGGTTAAGGAACAAAACCCATCCTTTTTCTGCTTACAAGAAACCCATCTATCCAACAATGATCCATACAGGCTGAGAGTGAAAGGCTGGAAAAAGATATACCAAGCCAACAGAAATGAAAAGAGAGCAGGCGTAGCCATCTTAATATCGGACAACATAAACTTTACCACAAAAACTGTTAGGAGAGACAAAGAGGGGCACTATATAATGATTAAGGGATCCATTCAACAGGAAGATATAACGATTATCAATGTACATGCACCTAATTACAGGGCACCAGCTTATTTAAAAGACTTGTTAAGGGACTTAAAGGGAGACTTAGACCCCAATACAATAGTACTGGGGGACTTCAATACTCCACTCTCAGAGATAGACAGATCAACAGGACAGAAGATCAACAAGGAGACAGTAGATTAAATGACACTATAGCCCAAATGGATCTAACAGATATCTACAGAACATTTCATCCTACATCTAAGGACTTTACATTCTTCTCAGCAGTACATGGAACCCTCTCTAGGATTGACCACATACTAGGCCATAAAGCAAGTCTCAACAAATTCAAAAGAATTAGAATCATACCATGCAGCTTCTCACACCACAAAGGAATGAAATTGGAAATTGGCAACTCAGGAATCCCTAGAGCACGTGCAAACACATGGAGATTGAACAACATGCTCCTGAATGAACAATGGGTCATAGAAGAAATTAAAAGAGAAATCAAAAATTTTCTGGAAGTAAATGAGAATAACAGCACAACATACCAAAACCTATGGGATACAACAAAAGCAGTGTTAAGAGGAAAGTTTATATCATTAGGTGCCTACATCAAGAAATTGGAAAAGCACCAAATAGATGAGTTTTCAAGTCATCTCAAGGATCTAGAAAATCTGCAGCAAACCAAACCCAAACCCAGTAGGAGAAGAGAAATAATTAAAATCAGAGAAGAAATCAACAGGATTGAATCCAAAAAAAAATTACAAAAAATCAGCCAAACGAGGAGCTGGTTTTTTGAAAAAATAAACAAAATTGACACCCCATTGGCCCAACTAACTAAAAAAAGAAGAGAAAAGACCCAAATCAATAGGATCAGAGATGAAATGGGAAACGTAACAACAGACGCCACAGAAATAAAAAGAATCATCAGAAATTACTACAAGGACTTGTATGCCAGCAAACATGGAAATCTATCAGAAATGGACAGTTTCTTGGACACATACAACCTCCCTAAATTGAGCCAGGAAGACATAGAAAACCTAAACAGACCAATAACTGACACAGAAATTGAAACAGTAATAAAGGCCCTCCCAACAAAGAAAAGCCCAGGGCCAGATGGATTCACTGCTGAGTTCTACCAGACATTTAGAGAAGAACTAACTCCAATTCTTCTCTAACTATTCAGAGCAATCGAAAAAGAGGGAATCCTCCCAAATTCTTTCTAAGAAGCCACCATCACCTTAATTCCTAGCCAGAAAGAGACGCAACATTGAAAGAGAATTACAGACCAATATCCCTGATGAACATAGACGCAAAAATACTCAATAAAATTCTGGCCAATAGAATGCAACAACACATCAGAAAGATCATTCACCCAGACCAAGTGGGATTCATCCCCGGTATGCAGGGATGGTTCAACATTCGCAAAACAATCAACGGAATACACTACATTAACAGACTGCAGAAGAAAAACCATATGATTCTCTCAATAGACACAGAGAAAGCATTTGATAAAATACAACACCCTTTCATGATGAAACCTCTAAGCAAACTGGGTATGGAAGGAACATTCCTTAACACAATCAAAGCAATATATGAAAAACCCACGGCCAACATCCTATTGAATGGGGAAAAGTTGGAAGCATTTCCACTGAAATCTGGTACCAGACAGGGATGCCCTCTCTCACCACTGCTATTCAATATAGTTCTGGAAGTTTTGGCCAGAGCTATTAGGCAAGAAAAAGAAATTAAAGGGATACAAATCGGGAAGGACGAACTCAAACTATCCCTCTTTGCAGATGATATGATTATTTATTTAGGGGACCCAAAGAACTCTACTAAGAGACTGCTGGAACTCATCGAAGAGTTTGGCAAAGTAGCAGGATATAAAATCAATGCACAAAAATCAACAGCCTTTGTATACACAGGCAATGCCACGGCTGAGGAAGAACTTCTAAAATCAATCCCATTCACAATAGCTACAAAAACAATCAAATACCTTGGAATAAACTTAACCAAAGACGTTAAAGATCTCTACGATGAAAACTACAAAACCTTACAGAAAGAAATAGAAGAGGATACCAAAAAATGGAGAAATCTTCCATGCTCATGGATTGGAAGAATCGATATCATCAAAATGTCTATTCTCCCAAAAGCAATTTATACATTCAATGCAATACCAATCAAGATACCAAAGACCTTCTTCTCAGATCTGGAAAAAAAGGTGCTGAAATTCATATGGAGACACAGAAGACCTCGAATAGCCAAAGCAATCCTGTACAACAAAAACAAAGCTGGAGGCATCACAATACCTGATTTTAGGACATACTACAGGGCAGTTGTTATCAGAACAGCATGGTACTGGTACAGAAACAGATGGATAGACCAATGGAACAGAATAGAAACACCAGAAATCAATCCAAACATCTACAGCCAACTTATATTTGACCAAAGATCCAAATCTAATCCCTGGAATAAGGACAGTCTATTCAATAAATGGTGCTGGGAAAATTGGATTTCCACATGCAGAAGCTTGAAGCAAGACCCATACCTATCACCTTACACAAAAATTCACTCAATATGGATTAAAGACTTAAATCTATGACCCGACACCATCAAATCATTAGAGAGCATTGGAGAAACCCTGCAAGATATAGGCACAGGCAAAGACTTCCTGGAAAATACTCCAACAGCACAGGCAGTCAAAACCAAAATTAACATTTGGGATTGCATCAAATTGAGGAGTTTCTGTACTTCAAAAGAAACAGTCAGGAAAGTGAAGAGGCAACCAACAGAATGGGAAAAAATATTCGCAAACTATATTACAGATAAAGGATTGACAACCAGAATCTACAAAGAAATCAAGAAAATCCACAACAACAAAACAAACAACACACTTAAGAGATGGGCCAAGGACCTCAATAGATATTTTTCGAAAGTGGAAATCCAAATGGCCAACAGACACATGAAAAAATGTTCAAGATCACTAGCAATCAGAGAAATGCAAATCAAAACCACAACGAGTTTCTATCTCACCCCGGTGAGAATGGCTCACATTCAGAAATCTACCAACAACAGATGCTGGAGAGGATGTGGGGAAAAAGGGACACTAACCCACTGTTGGTGGGAATGCAAACTGGTTAAGCCACTATGGAAGTCTGTCTGGAGATTCCTCAGAAACCTGAACATAACCCTACCATACAACCCAGCCATCCCACTCCTTGGGATTTACCCAAAGGAAATTAATTTGGCAAATAAAAAAGCCATCTGCACATTAATGTTTATTGCAGCTCAATTCACAATAGCTAAGACCTGGAACCAACCCAAATGCCCATCAACAGTAGACTGGATAAAGAAATTATGGGACATGTACTCCATAGAATACTATACAGCAGTAAGAAACAACGAAACCCATTCATTTGCAACAAGATGGAACAATCTGGAAAACATCATGCTGAGTGAATTAAGCCAGTCCCAAAGAGAAAAATATCATTTGTTTTCCCTGATCGGTGACAACTGAGCGCCATAGGGGAAACCTGTTGAAGTGAAATGGACACTATAAGCAACAATGAACTGATCAGCTCCTGTCCTGACTTTAGATGTACGATGTAATACTTTATCCTTTTCAGTATTTGTTGTTGTTGTTGTTGTTGTTCTAGTACTATTGGTTGAACTCAGTAATTAACACACAATTATTCTTAGGTGTTTAAATTTTAACTGAAAAGTGATCCCTGTTAAATCTAAGAGTGGAAAAAGAGAGGGAGGAGATGAACAATTTGGAACATGCTCAATCGGACTGGCCGCAAATGGTGGAGTTAGAAATGTGCCAGGGGATTCCAACACAATCCCATCAAGATGGCATGTACCAATACCATTGCACTAGCCCAAGTGATCAATTTCAGCTCACAATTGATAGCTCTGATAGGTCTAAGAGTCAAAGAGATCACACAAACAAGACAAGTGTCTGCTAATACTAACTGATAGAATCAAAAAGGGAGAGAAAGATCCAACATGGGAAGTGGGATACACAGCAGACTCATAGGATGGCAGATGTCCTAAACAACACTCTGGCCTCAGAATCAGCCCTCAAGGCATTCAGATCTGGCTGAAGAGCCCATGAGAGTATAGCAGGCATGGAAAGCCAGGATATCATGGAAGAGGAAAAAAAAAGACCTAAATGAATGATCTCGGTGAGTGAGATCCCAGTGGAATGAACGGGGCCATCAAAGAAGGAGGTACCCTTCTCCGAAGGGAGGAGAGAACTTCCACTTTGACTATGACCCTATCGGAATAAGATCGAAGTCAGCGAACTCTAAAGGCTTCCATAGCCCTGGCAACTCATGACTGGAGCCTAGGGAGATTACTGACGCCATGAACAGGAGTGTCAAATTGTTAAGTCAGCAACAGGAGTCACTGTGTACTTACACCCCATGTGGGCTCTGTCCCTAATGTGTCGTCTAAAGCCAAGTGATGCTATAACTGGTACTGAAACGGTATTTTTCTACTTTGCATTTCTGTGTGTGCACAAACTGATGAGGTCTTTACTAATTATATACTGAAGTGATCTTCTGTATATAAAGAGAATTGGAAATGAAAAAAAAAACAACCTGGTGTTAAAAGGAAATGGCATAGAAAATTAATTAATTTGAAAAAAATATGTACGATCTCTGTCTTTAATGTGCTGTACATTGCTATTTAATGCTATAATTAGTGATCCAATGGTAGTTTTTTCACTTTCTGTTGCTATATGGGCAAAATGTTGAAATCTTTACCTAATGTATACTAGACTGATCTTCTGTATACAAAGAGAATTGAAAGTGAATCTTTACATGAATGGAAGGGGAAAGGGAGCGGGAGAGGGGAGGGTTGCGGGCGGGAGGGAAGTTGTAGGAGGGGGGAAGCCATTGTAACCCATAAGCTATACTTTGGAAATTTATATTCATTAAAAAAGTTTAATAAAAAAATAAATTCCTTAAAATAAAAAGTATGTTTTTCCTTATTGGAAAAAAAAAACTTTCAAAACAATAAACTCCATGCATGATATCAGGAATACACATACACAGAGGCTGTAGCAATATCTGGGATTGAGTTAGAAAAAACAAAACCGGATATTTCCTGTTTCGTCCAGTCATATCCGGACATATTGGTGTGGAATTCGTATGCAATGTACCGAGAAAATCACAGTAAATATGGTTTTGTAGAAGAGCAAAGTCTTTTCGTTAGGCAAGTGCATAAAATGTCATCCATACAAACAGAAATATCATGTTTGTTTGCCACACTTCCTCTAGCTTTCTCCCTAGAAATTACGAATGTGTAGAGCTCGTGTCCCCATGATGAACCAATTACTGCTTCAACTGTACAAAATTAAATGTTCCCTGATAAAAACATTCAAAACAATAAAGTCCATCAATAATATCCAGAAAACACAAACACAGAGGGTTTCACAATATTTCGGATTCAGTTAGCCAAAACACAACCGGATATTTCCGGTTTCATCCAGTCATATCCGGACAAACTTGTGTGGAATGCGTATGCAATGGACCGAGAAAATCACAGTAAAAATGGTTTTGGAGAAAAGCAAAGTCTTTTCGTTAGGCAAGTGCATAAAATGTCATCTATACAAACAGAAATATCATGTTTGTTTGCCGCAGTTCTTCTAGTTTTCTCCCTAGAAAATACGAATGTGTAGAGCTGGTGTCTTCATGTGGAACCAATTAGTGTTCCAAGAACAAAATTAAAGGTTCCCTGAAAAAAAAAACATTCAAAACAATAAAGTCAGTTCATAATATCCAGAAAACACAAACACAGAGGCTGTAGCAATAACTGGGATTGAGTTAATCAAAACACAACGGGATATTTCTGGTTTCATCCAGTCATTCTGGACAAACTGGTGAGGAATTCGTATGCAATAAACTGAGAAAATCATAGTAAAAATGGTTTTGGAGAAAAGTAAAGTCTTTTCGTTAGGCACGTGTATAAATTGTCATCGATACAAACAGAAATATCATGTTTGTTTGCCACACTTCCTCTAGCTTTCTCCGTAGAAAATATGAATGTGTAGAGCTGGTGTCCCCATGATGAACCAATTAGTGTTTCTACGGTTAAAATTAAATGTTCCCTGATAAAAACATTGAAAACAATAAAATCCATCCATAATATCCAGAAAACACAAACACAGATTCTTTCACAATATTTCGGATTGAGTTAGCCAAAACACAACCGGATATTTCTGGTTTCATCCAGTCATATCCGGACAAAGTGGTATGGAATTCATATGAAATGGAGGAAGAAAATCACAGTAAATATGGTTTTGGAGAAAAGCAAAATCTTTTCGTTAGGCAAGTGCATAAAATGTCATCTGGACAAGGAAGACGCTATGATGCCCCCAAATGAAAAAGACACCCCATTTCAAGATTATGAAGATGATGAGATCGAAGAAATGCAATAAGTGGATATCAAAAAATTGATAAGAACATTAAGAAGTTCTCAAAAACAAATTCTTGAACTACAGAAATCCTTAATGCACAAGATAGAAAATCTCTCTCGTGAAAATGAAATATTAAGGAGGAATCAAAATGAAATGAAACAACTGGTGGAACAAGAAACTGTGATAGTGATGAGAAATCATAATGAAATGAAGAGTTCAATAGATCAAATGACAAACACATCAGAGAGTCTTAAGAGCAGAATGGGTGAAGCAGAAGAGAGAATATCAGAATTAGAAGATGGAGAACAGGAAAGGAAACAGGCAAACCAAAGAAAAGAAGAAGAAATTAGAAATCTAAAACATATTTTCAGGAATCTACAGGATACTATTAAAAAACCCAACATTCGGGTTCTAGGAGTTCCTGAAGGCATGGAGAGGGAGAAAGGATTAGAAGGCATTTTCAGTGAGATACTAGCAGAAAATTTCCCAGGTTTGGAGAAGGACAGAGGCATCTTAGTACAGGAAGCTTATAGAACCCCTAATAAACATGACCAAAAGAGATCCTCACCACGACATGTTGTAATCAAACTCACCACAGTGAAACATAAAGAAAAGATCCTAAAATGTGCAAGAGAGAAACGTCAGATTACTCTTAGAGGATCTCCAATTAGACTCACAGCAGACTTCTCATCAGAAACCCTACAAGCTAGAAGGGAATGGCGAGACATAGCCCAGGTACTAAGAGAGAAAAACTGCCAGCCCAGAATACTATATCCTGCAAAGCTCTCATTTGTGAATGAAGGTGAAATTAAGACTTTTCATAGCAAACAGAAACTGAAAGAATTTGTTGCCACTCATCCTGCCCTGCAAAAGATGCTTAAAGATGTGTTACACACAGAAACACAGAAACATGGTCACCAATATGAAAGAAGGTAAAGGAAGGAAACCTCATAGCAAAAGATCACAGGAAGCTCAATTTCTCTTTGACATAGAATTAAACTCTGATGCTCGGTTAAAGCAATGTGTTAAAGTTATCTATTATGTTCTCTTGATGTCTGTTCAATTCCAATTGTTCAAAAACAGCTGAATTTTTATTAAGAGCTATGGGTTATTTAAATATGTGCTTATTTTTAATGATTTGAATAGTCACCTTGTAACAATGATCAAATTTGGTCTATGTTATGTCATGATTTGAAGGAATCTTATTTCAACCAGATAGTTTGGATTTTGAGCCTTCTTGGCATTCTTGACAGGCATTCAAAAAATCAAAGTTTCAAACAATCTGGTCTCTAAAATTTCCAGTAAATCCTGGACTTTGGTTTTTCCAGTTTGGGCCCAACTGAAAAAATCGAAGGACCTATGTCTCTCATCTTATAGAGACACCAACAAAGCAGGCTATTTGGATTATATTAGAAGGACTGTCAGGATGTGATGTGGTACCAGACTTTAAGTTTCTATAATGGAAAATGCTATTAATACAAATGTTTGAGAATTAAAACGTCTAATGATCTTGTGTTACTAGACATGATAGTTATCTTAATGAGAAAGCCCCAGAGGCCTAAAGGGTTAAATACTTGTAAAATCCTACAGGTGCTTTCAAACATACTGTGAAGTAAGCAAGTATCTCTTGCTGATTGATGAGTTTATAATTTTAAACATGGCGACTTAAAGTCTTTTGTCATCCATAGTTATATATGGTGTGCTGCTCATAAAACTAAAGCGTTGTTGGTTCTGTGTTTAGCTGTCCTCCTATAGGTTCCTATGGTCTTTTTCCAGCCACTTCTATTGTATTCAGTACTTTGGGATGGCTCTGTAAACAGATGAAGCCAATAATGTATTAACAGTACCAACTGAGAGAAAGTATGGTTAACTGAGGTTACTAAAAACAAAAAGCAATTCAAATCCATTGGCAGTCTACAAAAAGAGTTAAAGATTTTAAAAGCTATTATTAAAATTGCTATATTGGTCTATTATGCTATGTTATATGTGTGTACATATTGTATGTCCACATGGGGAAGTTTTATTAAGAGATTTATTTTAAATGGCTTATAGATAACATTGTCCATAAATTTAAGCTGCTAAAATCAATCAAAGATACATTTAAATTTGTGTGACCTGAATCTGTGTATCATATGTTTTAAACGTGTTGGTAGAAAGAAACTAAAAACATTTTAGATGGTTGTGCTTAAGTTTACAGGCTAAACAAACTACACCATGTTAGATATTTAAGAGTTGTTTTCAAATACATGATTCTTAAAATTTCTAGAAGGCATTGGACCCTCTGGTAAATGTTTTCTTCAGTTGTTATCTAATGGTTGAAACTATTTGCTAAGTATTCATGTAATATTTCTATTGTCAGCAAGCGATCTAGGACTTGCTCCCTCATTTCTCTATTCTAAGCCCAACTTGTTCTTTCATTTCTCTATTCTCTTCAAGGTAGGAAACTAATTCTATTATAAAGGAATCTGTAGGATGCACAATTTAATCTTTAGACCTTATAAAAGAGATGGCTAACATTTTTCTGTAATAGCATAGCCAAAATAAGAACTTAAATAATAATCTCATAGTAGATTCACTTTGCCATCAGCGAAGTATACAGTAAGTAGAAAAAACCTCCCTTTCAGACAAAAGGAAAGAAAGTTTTAAAGTGAGAATATAATTTTCCTCATGGGCATTGTCTACCTTAGAAAAACTACTGCAGAACATGCCTGTGACTATAGACTTGTAGTTCAGTCCGCAGAAGATTAGAGATGGGACACGGGCACTCCCTTGACTTGCATCCTCTGGTCTGCTTTAACACAAACCAGGAGGAAAAGAAAGCTCGGCATCAGAAGCAATGGGTGGCAGGCCTATTAATGGCTGATCTGTACAGTGATCTGCCCTCAAGGAGACCCAACAGGCCAGTCCACTGCAGTGGCTTTCAATGTGGTAAGCCTGGGCTTCAGCAGAAGTCAGCCTGTGAAGAGCCCTGGCAGCTCTGCCAAGAGTTGGAACACTGGAAATGGACCTGCCCTGGAGTCAAAGGATGCCCAGGTCAGAGCCACAGATCTTATTGGCTCTAAGCTGAAAAGCCCTTCACTCAGCCCAACTTCCAAAGTGACCACTGCAGCTGAGGGGATGGTCAAGTAGGGTCAGCAACATTGCAGGCAGAACTGTAAATTTCTTGTTAGAGATGCCCCCTGCCTTGACCTGGCCAGCGCTCCTCCCAGGCCAGCCAAGTCATGAAAGTCAACAGAGTGCCTTCCCCTAGGAGGTTCACACCTCCCTTAGGATATACCCCATGTGAAGAGATAGATAGGTCTGGGCCTCTTAACTTACAAGGCCTAAAGCCCACCAAATTATTATCAAGCCCCTTCTATCAGGTTCTATTTGCCTCTCCATCAGAAAAATTACTTGTAGCTTAGACAGCACCTTTCTTAGATCCTCTAATAATGACTCTGTCCTTTATTCTAGGCCCTGTCTACTGCACTTGGGCCTCATTGCTTTGTAATCATAACCTCTACTCTACCACCAATGGCTCTACTCCTAACCTGTGTGTACTGATGGTCCTCTTCCCCACTTAATGCTGTATAATTGTTCAAACCTGGAAAATGCCACGCTTAGGGTCTTTGGTTACTATCCTCACTCTGTCTTTTATGACCTTGTCTAAATATGATCAGAGTCAGTAAACTTGGAAGGCTTCCATAGCCTTGGCAACTCATGACGACAGCCTAGGATGGTTACTGGTGCCATAAACTAGAGTGTCAATTTGTTGGGTCAACAACAGGAGCCACTGCGCACTTGCTCCTCATATGGGATCTCTGTCCTTAATGTGCTGTACATTTTGATTTCATGCTATAACTAGTACTCAAACAGTATGTTTCACTTTGTGTTTCCATGTGGGTGCAAACTGTTGAAATCTTTATACTAAAATGATCTTCTGTATATAAAGAGAATTGAAAATGAATCTTGATGTGAATGGAAGGGGAGAGGGAGCGGGAGAGGGGAAGGTTGCATGTGGGAGGGAAGTTATGGGAGGGGAAACCCATTGTAATCCATAAGCTGTACACTGGAAAATTATATTCATTAAATTAAAGTTAAAACAAAACAAAACAAAATAAAATGAATGTTCCCTGATAAAAACATTCAAAACATTAAAGTCCATTGATAATATCCAGAAAACACAAACACAGAGGCTTTCACATTATTTCGGATTGAGTTAGCCAAAATACAACTGGATATTTGTGGTTTCATCCAGTGATATCCGGACAAGGTGGTGTGGAATTTGTATGCAATGGACCGAGATAAATCACATAAAAATGGTTTTGGAGAAAAGCAAAGCCTTTTTGTTAGGCAAGTGCATAAAATGCCATCGATACAAACAGAAATATCATGTTTGTTTGCCACAGTTCCGCTAGCTTTCTCCCTAGAAAATACGAATGTGTGGAGCTGGTGTTCCCATGATGAACTAATTAGTGTTTCAACTGTACAAAACTAAAAATTCCCTGATAAAAAACATTGAAAACAATAAAGTCCATCGATAATATCCAGAAAACACAAACGCAGATGCTTTCACAATATTTCTGATTGAGTTAGCAAGAACACAACCGGATATTTCCGGTTTCATCCAGTGATATCCAGACAACGTGGTGTGGAATTCGTATGCAATGAACTGAAAAAATCACAGTACAAATGGTATTAGAGAAAAGCAAAGTCTTTTCATTAGGCAAGTGCATAAAATGTCATTGATACAAACAGAAATATCATGTTTGTTTGCCACCGTTCTGCTAGCTTTCTCCCTAGAAAATAGGAATATGCAGAGCTGGTGTCTCCATGTGGAACCAATTACTGTATCCAAGCTGAAAATAAAATGTTCCCCGATAAAAAAAATTAAAAACAATAAAGTCCATCGATAATATCCAGAAAACACACACACAGATGCTTTCACAATATTTCGGTTTGAGTTAGCCAAAACACAACAAGATATTTCTGGTTTCATCCAGTCATATCCGGACAAAGTGGTGTGCAATTCATATGCAATGGACCGAGAAAATCACAGTACAAATGGTTTTGGAGAAAAGCAAAGTCTTTTTGTTAGGCAAGTGCATACAATGTCATCGATACAAACATAAATGTCATGTTTGTTTGCCACAGTTCCTTTGGCTTTCTCTCTAGAAAATACGAATGTGTGGAGCTGGTGTTCCCATGATGAACTAACTAGTGTTTCAACGGTACAAAATTAAAAATTCCCTGATTAAAAACATACAAAACAATAAAGTCCATCGATAATATGCAGAAAACACAAACACAGAGTGTTTCACAATATTTCGGATTCAGTTAGCCAAAACACAACCGGATTTTTCCAGTTTCATCCAGTCATATCCGGACAAACTGGTGTGGAATTCGTATGCAATGGACCAAAAAAATCACAGAAAAAATGGTTTTGGAGAAAAACAAAGTCTTTTCGTTAGGCAAGTGCATAAAATGTGATCGATACAAACAGAAATATGTTTGTTTGCCACACTTCCGCTAGCTTTCACCCTAGAAAATACGAATGTGTGGAGCTGGTGTTCCCATGATGAACTAATTAGTGTTTCAACGGTAGAAAATTAAAAATTCCCTGATAAAAAACATTCAAAACAATAAAGTCCATCGATAATATCCAGAAAACACAAACACAGAGGCTTTCACAATATCTCGGATTGAGTTAGCCAAAACACAACCGTATATTTCTGGTTTCATCCAGTGATATCCAGACAATGTGGTGTGGAATTCGTATGCAATGAACCGAGAAAATCACAGTAAAAATGGTTTTGGAGAAAAGCAGTCTTTTCATAAGGCAAGTGCATAATATGTCATCTATACAAACAGAAATATCATGTTTGTTTGCCACAGTTCCTCTAGCGTTCTCCCTAGAAAATACGAATATGTAGAGCTGGTGTCTCCACGTGGAAACAATTAGTGTTTCACAACACAAAATTAAATGTTCCCGGATAAAAACATTCAAAACAATAAAGTCTGTGGATAATATCAGGAATACACAAACACAGAGGCTTTCACAATATTTCGGATTGAGTTAGCCAAAAGAAAACCGGATATTTCCGGTTTCATCCAGTCATATCCAGACAAACTGGTGTGGACTTCGTATGAAATGGACCGAGAAAATTACAAGAAAAATGCTTTCGACGAAAAGCAACGTCTTTTCGCTAGGAAAGTGCATAAAATGTCATCTATACAAACATAAATATCATGGTTGTTTCCCACAGTTCCTCTAACTTTCTCCCTAGAAATTACAAATATGTAGAGGTGGTGTCTCCATGTCCAACCAATTAGTGTATCTAAGTTCAAAATTAAATGTTTCGCAATAAAAAACATTGAAAATAATAAAGTCCGTTGATAATATCCGAAAAACACAAACACAGAGGCTTTCACAATATTTCTGATAGAGTTAGCCAAACAAAACCTGTTATTTCCGGTTTCATCCAGTCATATCCGGACAAACTGGAGTGGAATTCGTATGCAATTGACTGAGAAAATCAGAGTAAAAATTGTTTTGGAAAAAGGCAAAGTCTTTCCATTAGGCAACTGCATAAAATGTCATCTATACAAACAGACATATCATGTTTGTTTGTCGCAGTTCCTCTATCTTTCTCCCTAGAAAATAGGAATATGTAGACCTGGTTTCTCCATGTGGAACCAATTACTGTATCCAAGCTCAAAATAAAATATTCCCGGATAAAAAACATTCGAAACATTAAAGTCTGTGGAAAATACCCAGAAAAAACAAACACAGAGGCTTTAGCAATATCTGGGATTGAGTTAGCCAAAACAATACCAGATATTTCCGGTTTCATCTAGTCATATCCGGACAACCAGTCGTGGAATTCGTATGCAATGGACCAAGAAAATCACAGTACAAATGGTTTTGGAGAAAAGAAAGTCTTTTCGTTAGGCAAGTGCATAAATGTCATCGATAGAAACAGAAATATCATGTTTGTTTGCCGCAGTTCCTCTAGCTGTCATCCTATAAAATAGGAATGTATAGAGCTGGTGTCTCCATGTGGAACCAATTAGTGATTCCAACACAAAATTAAATGTTCTCTGATAAAAATATTCAAAACAATAAAGTCCGTGGACAATATCCAGAAAACTCAAACAAAGAGGTTGTAACAATATCTGGGATTGAGTTAACAAAAACAAAACCGGATATTTCCGGTTTCATCTAGTCATATACGGAAAAAGTCATTTGGAATTCGTATGCAATGGACAGAGAAAATCACAGTAAAAATGGTTTTGGAGAAAAGCAAAGTCTTTTCGTTAGGCAAGTGCATACAATGTCATCGATGCAAACAGAAATATCATGTTTGTTTGCCGCAATTCCTCTAGCTTTCTCCCTAGAAAATACAAATGTATGAAGCTGGTGTCCCCATGATTAACCAATTTGTGTTTCAATGGTACAAAATAAAATGTTCCCCAATAAAAAACATTCAAAACAATAAAGTCTCTTGATAATATAGAGAAAACACAAACACAGAGGCTGTAACAATATCTGGGATTGCGTTAGCCAAAACAAAACCAGAAATTTCCGTTTTCTTCCAGTCATATCCGGACAAACTGGTGTGCAATTCATATGCAATGGACCGGGAAAATCACAGTAAAAATGGATTTGGAGTAAAGCAAAGTCTTATCTTTAGGCAAGTGCATAAAATGTCATCTGTACAAACAGAAATATCAAGTTTGTTTGCAGCAGTTCCTCTAGCTTTCTCCCTAGAAAATACAAATATGTTCAGCTGGTGTCTCCATGTGGAACCAATTACTGTATCCATGTTCAAAAAAATTTGTTCTAAATAAAAACATTCAATAAAGTCCATCGATGATATCCAGAAAACACAAACACAGAGGCTTTCACAATATTTCATATTGACTTAGCCAAAACACAACCGGATATTTCTGGTTTCATCCAGTCATATCCGGAAAAAGTCGTTTGGAATTTGGATGAAATGGACCAAGAAAATCACAGTAAAAATGGTTTTGGAAAAAAGCAAAGTCTTTTCGTTAGGCAAGTGCATAAAATGTCATCTATACAAACAGAAACATCAAGTTTGTTTGCCGCAGTTCCTCTAACATTCTCCCTAGAAAATAGGAATGTGTAGAGCTGGTCTCTCCATGTGGAACCAATTAGTGTTTCGCAGCACAAAGTTAAATATTCCCAGATAAAAAATATTCAAAACAATAAAGTCCGCTGATAATATCCAGAAAACACAAACACAGAGCCTGTAGCAATATATGTGATTGAGTTAGCCAAAACAAAACCGGATATTTCCAGTTAATCCAGTCATATCCGGACAAACTGGTGTGGAATTCGTGTGCAATGGACCGAGAACATCACAGTAAATATGGTTTGGAGAAAAGCAAAGTCTTTTCGTTAGGCAACTGCATAAAATGTCATCTCTACAACAGAAACATCATGTTTGTTTGACGCAGTTCCTCTAGCTTTCTCCCTAGAATATATGAATATGTAGAGCTGGTGTCTCCATGATGAACCAATTAGTGTTTCTATGGTACAAAATTAAATGTTCCCCGATAAAAATATTCAAAACAATAAAGTCCATCAATAATATCCAGAAAACACAAACACAGAATCTTTCACAATATTTGATTGAGATAGCCAAAACACAACCGGATATTTCCAGTTTCATCCAGTCATTTCCGGACAAACTGGTGTGGAATTCGCATGCAATGGAATGAGAAAATCACAGTAAAAATGGTTTAGGAGAGAACAAATTCTTTTCGTTAGGCAAGTGCATAGAATGTCATCTATACAAACAGAAATATCATGTTTGTTTGCCCCAGTTCCTCTAGCTTTCTCCCTAGAAAATACAAATACGTAGAGATGGTGTCTCCATGAGGAACCAATTACTGTATCCAGCTCAAAATAAAATGTTCTCCGATAAAAACATTCAAAACAATAAAGTACGTTGATAATATAGAGAAAACACAAACACAGAGGCTGTAGCAATATATGGGATTGAGTTAGCCATATCAAAACCAGATATTTCCGGTTTCATCCAGTCATTTCTGGACAAACTGGTGTGGAATTCGGATGCAATGGACCGAGAAAATCACGGTTTTGGAGAAAATCAAATTCTTTTCGTTAGGAAAATGCATAAAATGTCATCTACACAAACAGAAATATCATGTTTGTTTGCTGCAGTTCCTCTAGCTTAATACCTAGAAAATACGAATACGTAGAGCTGGTGTATCCATGTGGAACCAATTACTGTACTCAAGCTCAATATAAAATGTTCTCCGATAAAAAACCTTCAAAACAATAAAGTCTGTTGATAATATAGAGAAAACACAAACACCCAGGCTGTAGCAATATCTGGGATTGAGTTAGCTAAAACAAAACCTGATATTTCCGGTTTCATCCAGTCATATCCGGACAAACTGGTGTGGAATTCGTATGCAATGGACCGGGAAAATCACAGTACAAATGTTTTTGGAGAAAAGCAAAGTCTTTTCGTTAGGCAAGTGCATAAAATGTCATCGATACAAACAGAAATATCATGTGTGTTTGCTGCAGTTACATTAGCTTTCTGCCTAGAAAATAAGAATGTGTAGAGCTGGTGTTCCCAAGATGAACCAATTAGTGATTCCAAACACAAAATTAAATGTTGCCTTATAAAAACCATTCAAACAACAAAGTCCTTCGATAATATCCAGAAAACACAAACACAGAGGCTTTCACAATATTTCAGAATGAGTTAGCCAAAACACAACCAGATATTTCCGTTTTCATCCAGTCATATCCAGACAAACTGGTGTGGAATTCCGATCAATGGACTGAGAAAATCACAGTAAAAATGGTTTTGGAGAAAAGCAAAGTCTGTTCGTTTGGCAAGTGCATAAAATGTCATCAATAGAAGCAGAAATATCAAGTTTCTTTGCCCCAGTTCCGCTAGGTAGAAAGCTAGAAAATAGGAATGTGAAGAGCTGGTGATTCCATTGGGAACCAATCAGTGATTCCAAGCACAAAATTAAATGTTCCCTGATAAAAAAACATTCAAAAAAATAAAGTCCGTGGAAAATATCAGAAATACACAAACACAGTTGCTGTAGCAATATGTGGGATTGAGTTAGCCAAAACAAAACCAGATATTTCCAGTTTCATCCAGTCATATCCGGACAAACTGGTGTGGAATTCGTATGCAATGGACCGGGAAAATCACAGTAAAAATGCTTTTGGAGAAAAGCAAAGTCTTTTCGTTAGGCAAGTGCATAAAATGTCATCTATACAAACAGAAATATCATGTTTGTTTGCTGCATTTCCTCTAGCCTTCTCCCTAGAAAATACGAATGTGTGGAGCTTGTGTCTCCATGTGGAACCAATTACTGTATCCATGCTAAAAATAAAAAGTTCTCCGATAACAAACATTCAAAACAATAAAGTCCATCGATGATATCCAGAAAACACAAACACAGAGTCTTTCACAATATTTCGGATTGACTTAGCCAAAACACAACCGGATATTTCTGGTTTCATCCAGTCATATCCGGAAAAATTCATTTGGAATTCGGATGCAATGGACCGAGAAAATCACAGTACAAATGGTTTTGGAGACAAGCAAAGTCTTTTCTTTAGGCAAGTGCATATAATGTCATCTATACACACAGAAATATCATGTTTGTTTGCGGCTTTTCCTCTAGCTTTCTCCCTAGAAAATACGAACATGTTCAGCTGGTGACTCCATATGGAACCAATTGCTGTATGCAAGCTCAAAATAAAATGTTCCCCGATGAAAAACATTCAAATCAATAAATTCTGTGGATACTATACAGAAAACACAAACACAGAGTCGGTAGCCATATCTGGGATTGTGTTATCCAAAACACAACCAGATATTCCCAGTTTCATCCAGTCATATCCGGACAAACTAGTGTGGAATTCATATGCAATGGACCGAGAAAATCACAGTACAAATGTTTTTGGAGAAAAGCAATTCTTTTCGTTAGGCAAGTGCATAAAATGTCATCGATACAAACAGAAATATCATGTGTGTTTGCTGCAGTTACATTAGCTTTCTGCCTAGAAAATAAGAATGTGTAGAGCTGGTGTTCCCAAGATGAACCAATTAGTGATTCCAAACACAAAATTAAATGTTGCCTTATAAAAACCATTCAAACAACAAAGTCCTTCGATAATATCCAGAAAACACAAACACAGAGGCTTTCACAATATTTCAGAATGAGTTAGCCAAAACACAACCAGATATTTCCGTTTTCATCCAGTCATATCCGGACAAACTGGTGTGGAATTCCGATCAATGGACCGAGAAAATCACAGTAAAAATGGTTTTGGAGAAAAGCAAAGTCTGTTCGTTTGGCAAGTGCATAAAATGTCATCAATAGAAGCAGAAATATCAAGTTTCTTTGCCCCAGTTCCGCTAGGTAGAAAGCTAGAAAATAGGAATGTGAAGAGCTGGTGATTCCATTGGGAACCAATCAGTGATTCCAAGCACAAAATTAAATGTTCCCTGATAAAAAAACATTCAAAAAAATAAAGTCCGTGGAAAATATCAGAAATACACAAACACAGTTGCTCTAGCAATATCTGGGATTGAGTTAGCCAAAACAAAACCAGAAACATCATGTTTGTTTTCCGTGGTTCCTCTGACATTATCCCTAGATAATAGGAATGTGTAGAGCTGGTGTCTCCATGTGGAAGCAATTAGTGTTTTGCAACACAAAGTTAAATGTTCCCTGATAAAAAAAAATATTCAAAACAATAAAGTCCGCTGATAATATCCAGAAAACACAAACACTGAGACTGTAGCAATATCTGTGATTGAGTTAGCCAAAACAAAACCGGATATTTCCGGCTACATCCAGTCATATGCGGACAAACTGGTGTGGAATTCATGTGCAATGGACCGAGAACATCACAGTAAATATGGTTTTGGAGAAAAGCAAAGTCTTTTCGTTAGGCAATGCATAAAATATCATCTCTACGACAGAAACATCATGTTTGTTTGCCGCAGTTCCTCTAGCTTTCTCCCTAGAATATACGAATATGTAGAGCTGGTGTCTCCATGTGGAACCAATTACTGTATCCAAGCTCAATATAAAATTCTCTCCGATAAAAAAAACAATAAAGTCCGTTGATAATATAGAGAAAACACAAACACAGAGCCTGTAGCAATATCTGAGATTGAGTTAGCCAAAACAAAACCAGATATTTCCGGTTTCATCCAGTCATATCCGGACAAACTGGTGTGGAATTCTGATCAATGGACCGTGACAATCACAGTAAATATGGTTTTGGAGAAAAGCAAAGCCTTTTTTAGGCAAGTGCATAAAATGTCATCTATACAAACAGAAATATCATGTTTGTTTGCCACATTTCCTCTAGCATTCTCCCTAGAAAATAGGAATTTGTAGAGCTGGTGTCTCCATGTGGAACCAATTAGTGTTTCCAAGATCAAAATAAAATGTTCCTTGATAAAAAACATTCAAAACAATAAAGTCCATGGACAATATCAGGAATACACAAACACAGATCCTGTAGCAATATCTAGGATTGATTTAGCCAAAGCACAACCGGATATTTCTGGTTTCATCCAGTCATATCCGGACAAACTGGTGTAGAATTCATATGCACTGGACCGAGAAAATCACAGTAAAAATGATTTTGGAGAAAAGCAAAGTCTTTTCGTTAGGCAAGTGTATAAAATGTCATTGATACAAACAGAAATATCATGTTTGTTTGCCGCAGTTCCTCTAGCTTTCTCCCAAGAAAATACGAACATGTTCAGCTGGTGTCTCCATGTGGAACCAATTAATGTTTCCAATATCAAAATAAAATGTTCCCTGATAAAAAACATTGAAATCAATAAAATCCGTGGATAATATCAGGAATACACAAACACAGATGCAGTAGCAATATTTCGGATTGAGTTAGCCAAAACACAACCAGATATTTCCACATTCATTCAGTCATAGGCATACAATCTGCTGGGGAATCCGTATGAAGAGTACCAAGAAGTCAGAGAAAAATGGTTTTGGAGAAAAGCAAAGTCTTTTTGTTAGGCAAGTAGATAAAATATGATCTATAGAAACAGAAATATCATGTTTGTTTGCCGCAGTTCCTCTAGCTTTCTCCCTAGAAAATAAGAATGTCTCCTCAAACTATTCAGAGCAATCGAAAAAGCGGGAATCCTCCCAAATTCTTTCTATGAAGCCACCATCACCTTAATTCCTAAGCCAGAAAGAGATGCAACATTGAAAGAGAATTACAGACCAATATCCCTGATGAACATAGATGCAAAAATACTCAATAAAATTCTGGCCAATAGAATGCAACAACACATCAGAAAGATCATCCACCCAGACCAAGTGGGATTCATCCCCGGTAATCAGGGATGGTTCAACATTCGCAAAACAATCAACGGAATACACTACATTAACAGACTGCAGAAGAAAAACCATATGATTCTCTCAATAGACACAGAGAAAGCATTTGATAAAATACAACACCCTTTCATGATGAAACCTCTAAGCAAACTGGGTATGGAAGGAACATTCCTTAACACAATCAAAGCAATATATGAAAAACCCACGGCCAACATCCTATTGAATGGGGAAAAGTTGGAAGCATTTCCACTGAAATCTGGTACCAGACAGGGATGCCCTCTCTCACCACTGCTATTCAATATAGTTCTGGAAGTTTTGGCCAGAGCTATTAGGCAAGAAAAAGAAATTAAAGGGATACAAATCGGGACGGACGAACTCAAACTATCCCTCTTTGCAGATGATATGATTATTTATTTAGGGGACCCAAAGAACTCTACTAAGAGACTGCTGGAACTCATCGAAGAGTTTGGCAAAGTAGCAGGATATAAAATCAATGCACAAAAATCAACAGCCTTTGTATACACAGGCAATGCCACGGCTGAGGAAGAACTTCTAAAATCAATCCCATTCACAATAGCTACAAAAACAATCAAATACCTTGGAATAAACTTAACCAAAGACGTTAAAGATCTCTACGATGAAAACTACAAAACCTTACAGAAAGAAATAGAAGAGGATACCAAAAAATGGAGAAATCTTCCATGCTCATGGATTGGAAGAATCCATATCATCAAAATGTCTATTTTCCCAAAAGCAATTTATACATTCAATGCAATACTCATCAAGATCCCGAAGACC
The DNA here is from genome assembly GCF_033115175.1 of Lepus europaeus. Classification (NCBI taxonomy): domain Eukaryota; kingdom Metazoa; phylum Chordata; class Mammalia; order Lagomorpha; family Leporidae; genus Lepus; species Lepus europaeus. The sequence goes on along the minus strand of NW_026909386.1, from coordinate 394 downwards.
TTCTTCTCAGATCTGGAAAAAATGATGCTGAAATTCATATGGAGACACAGAAGACCTCGAATAGCCAAAGCAATCCTGTACAACAAAAACAAAGCCGGAGGCATCACAATACCTGATTTTAGGACATACTACAGGGCAGTTGTTATCAAAACAGCATGGTATTGGTACAGAAACAGATGGATAGACCAATGGAACAGAATAGAAACACCAGAAATCAATCCAAACATCTACAGCCAACTTATATTTGACCAAAGATCCAAATATAATCCCTGGAATAAGGACAGTCTATTCAATAAATGGTGCTGGGAAAATTGGATTTCCACGTGCAGAAGCTTGAAGCAAGACCCACACCTTTCACCTTACACAAAAATTCACTCAACATGCATTAAAGACT
>NW_026909385.1:0-63000 GCF_033115175.1 Lepus europaeus | reverse complement strand
TGAACATTTAATTTTGTACCCTAGAAACACTAGTTGGTTCCACATATAGACACTAGCTCTACGCATTCGTATTTTCTAGGGAAAATGCTAGAGGAACTGCGACAAACAAACATGAGATTTCTGTTTGTATAGATGACATTTGATGCAATTGCCTTACAAAATTACGTTGCTTTTCTCAACACCATTTTTACTGTGATTTTCTCGGTCCATTGCACACAAATTCCACACATTTTGTCAGGATATGACTGGATGAAACCGGAAATATCCGGTTTATTTTTGGCTAACTCAAATCAGATATTGCTACAGCCTCTGTGTTTGTATATTCCTGATATTATCCACGGACTTTATTTTTCGAATTTTTTTTTTTCTGGGAACATTTAATTTTGTGCTTGGAAACTCTAATTGGTTCCGCATGGAGACACCAGCTCTACACATTCGTATTTTCTAGGGAGAAAGCTAGAGGAACTGCGGAAAACAAACATGATATTTCTGTTTGTATAGATGACATTTTATGCACTTCCCTAATGAAAAGACGTTGCTTTTCTCCAAAACCATTTTTACTATGATATTCCTGGTGCATTGCATACGAATTCCACTCCACTTTGTCCGGATATGACTGGATGAAACCAGAAATATCCGGTTGTGTTTTGGCTAACTCAATCCAAAATATTGTGAAAGCCTCTGTGTTTGTGTTTTCTGGATATTATCGATGGACTTTATTGTTTTGGATGTTATTTTTATCGGGGAACATTTAATTTTCTTCTTAGAAACACTAATTGGTTCATAATGGGAACACCAGCTCTACACATTCGAATTTTCTAGGGAGAAAGCTAGAGGAACTGCGAAAAACAAACATGATATTTCTGTTTGTATAGATGATATTTTATGCAGTTTCCTAACGAAAAGACTTTATTTTTCTCAAAAACCATTTTTACAGTGATTTTCGTGGTCTGTTGCATACGAATTCCACACGAGTTTGCCTGGATATGACTGGGTGAAACTGGAAATATCGGTTGTGTTTTGGCTAACTCAATCCAAAATATTGTGAAAGCCTCTGTGTTTGTGTTTTGTGGATATTATTGATGGACTTTATGGTTTTCAATGTTTTTATCAGGGAACATTTAATTTTGAGCTGGATCCAGTAATTGGTTCCACATGGAGACACCACCTCTACATATTCCTATTTTCTAGGGAGAAAGCTAGAGGAACTGCGGCAAACAAACATGATATTTCTTTTAGTATCGATGACATTTTATGCACTTGCATAACAAAAATTCTTTGCTTTTCTCCAAAACCATTTTTACTGTGATTTTCTCGGTCCATTGCATACGAATTCCACAGCTCTTTGTCCGGATTTGACTGGATGAAAACAGAAATATCCTGTTTCGTTTTGGCTAACTCAATCCCAGATATTGCTACAGCCTCTGTGTTTGTGTATTCCTGATATTATCCACGCAGTTTATTGTTTTGCAGGTTTTTTATCGGGGAACATTTTATTTTGAGCTTGGATGCAGTAATTGGTTCCACATAGAGACACCAGCTCTACACATTCATATTTTCTAGGGAGAAAACTAGAGGAACTGCGAGAAACAAACATGATATTTCTGTTTTTACAGATGACATTTTATGCACTTGCCTAATGAAAAGACTTTGCTTTTCTCCAAAACTATTTTTATTGTGATTTTCTCAGTCAATTGCATACAAATTCCACACCACTTTGTCCGGATCTGACTGGATGTAACCAGAAATATCCAGTTGTGTTTTGGTTAACTCAATCAGAAGTATTGTGAAAGCCTTGGTGTTTGTGATTTCTGGATATTATCGATGGACTTTATTGTTTTGAATGTTTTTATCAGGGATCATTTATTGTGTACCGTAAAACACTAATTGGTTCATCATGGCAACACCAGCTCTGCACATTCGTAGTTTCTGGGGAGAAAGCTAGAGGAACTGCGGCAAACAATCATGATATTTTTGTTTGTATAGATGACGTTTTATAAGCTTGCCTAACGAAAAGACTTTGCTTTTCTCCAAAACCATTTTTACTGTGATTTTCTTGGTACACTGCATAGGAATTCCACACCACTTTGTCCGGATATGACTGGATGAAACCGGATATATGCGGTTTTGTTTTGGTTAACTCAATCCCAGATATTGCTACAGTCTCTGTGTTTTCGTATGCCTGATATTGTCCACGGACTTTTTGTTTTGAATGTTTTTATCAGCGAACATTTAATTTTGTACCTTTCAAACACTAATTGGTTCATCATGGGGACACCAGCTCTACACATTCGTATTTTCTAGGGAGAAAGCTAGAGGAACTGTGACAAACAAACATGATATTTCTTTTTCTATATAGGACATTTTATGCACTTGCCTAACGAAAAGACTTTGCTTTTCTCCAAAACCATTTTTACTGTGATTTTCTCGGTCCAATGCATATGAATTCCACACCAGTTTGTCCGGATATGACTGGATGAAACCGGAAATATCTGGTTTTGTTTTGGCTAACCCAATCCCAGATATTGCTACGGCCTCTTTGTTTGTATATTGCTGATATTATCCACGGAGTTTATTGCTTTGAATTTCTTTTATCAGGGAACATTTAATTTTGTTCTTGGAAACACTAATTGGTTCCACATGGAGACACCAGCTCTACACATTCGTATTTTCTAGGGAGAAAGCTAAAGGAACTGCGACAAACAAACGTGATATTTCTGTTTGTATAGATGACATTTTATGCATTGTCTAACGAAAAGACTTTGCTGTTCTCCAAAACCATATTAACTGTGATTTTCTCGGTCCATTGCATACGAATTCCACTCCACTTTGTCCAGATATGACTGGATGAAGCCAGAAATATCCGGTATTGTTTTGGCTAACTCAATCCCAGACATTGCTACAGCCTCTGTGTTTGGGTTTTCTGGATATTATCAATGGACTTTATTTTTCTGAATATTTTTTATCAGGGAACATTTTATTTTGAGCTTGGATACAGTAACTGGTTCCACATGGAGACACCAGCTCTACGTATTCATATTTTCTAGGGAGAAAGCTAGAGGAACTGCGACAAACAAACATGAGATTTCTGTTTGTATAGATGACATTTTATGCAATTCCCTAACGAAAAGACTTCGCTTTTCTCCAAAACCATTTTTACTGTGATTTTCTCGGTCCATTGCCTACGAATTCCACACCAGTTTGTCCGGATATGACTGGATGAAACCAGAAATATCCGGTTATGCTTGGCTAACACAATCCCAGATATTGCTACATCCTCTGTGTGTGTGTTTTCCTGATATTATAAACGGACTTTATTGTTTTGAATATCTTTTATCAGGGAACATTATATTTTGAGCTTGGATACAGTAATAGGTTCCACATGGAGACACCAGCTCTACATATTCGAATTTTCTAGGGAGAAAGCTAGAGGAACTGTAGCAAACAAACATGATATTTCTGTTTGTATATATGACATTTTATGCACTTGCCTAATGAAAAGACTCTGCTTTTCTCCGAAACCATTTTTTCTCTGATTTTCTCGGTCCATTGCATACGAATTCCACTCCACGTTGTCCGGATATGACTGGATGAAACCAGAAATATCCGGTTGTGTTTTGGCTAACTCAATCCAAATATTGCTACAGCTTCTGTGTTTGTGTTTTCTGGATATTATCAATGGACTTTATTGTTTTGAATTTTTTTTATCAGGGAACTTTTAATCTTGTGCTTGGAAACACTAATTGGTTCATCATGGGGACACCAGCTCTACATATTCATATTTTCTAGAAAGAAAGCTAGAGGAACTGTGACAAACAAACATGATATTTCTGTTTGTATAGATGACATTTTATGCATTGCCTAACGAAAGACTTTGCTTTTCTCCAAAACCATATAAACTGTGATTTTCTCGGTCCATTACGTACGAATTCCACACCAGTTTGTCCGGATATGGCTAGATGAAGCAGGAAATATCTGGTTTTGTTTTGGCTAACTCAATCCCAGATATTGCTACAGCCTCTGTGTTTGTGTTTTTTGGATATTATCCACGCATTTTATTGTTTTGAATTTTATTTTATTGGGGAACATTTTATTTTGTTCTTGGAAACACTAATAGGTCCCATATGGAGACACCAGCTCTACACATTCGTATTTTCTAGGGAGAAAGCTGGAGGAACTGCGGCAAACAAACATGATATTTCTTTTTCTATATAGGACATTTTATGCACTTGCCTAACGAAAAGATTTTGCTTTTCTCCAAACCATTTTTACTGTGATTTTCTCAGTCCAATGCATACAAATTCCACACCAGTTTTTCCGGATATGACTGGAAGAAACCGGAAATATCTGGTTTTGTTTTGGCTAACCCAATCCCAGATATTGCTACGGCCTCTCTGTTTGTATATTCCTGATATTATCCACGGAGTTTATTCCTTTGAATTTCTTTTATCAGGGAACATTTAATTTTGTTCTTGGAAGCACTAATTGGTTCCACATGGAGACACCAGCCCTACACATTTGTATTTTCTAGGGAGAAAGCTAGAGGAACTGCGACAAACAAACGTGATATTTCTGTTTGTATAGATGACATTTTATGCATTGCCTAACGAAAAGACTTTGCTTTTCCCCAAAACCAAATTTACTGTGATTTTCTCAGTCCATTGCATATGAATTCCACACCAGTTTGTCCGGATATGACTGGATGAAACCAGAAATATCCGGTTTTGTTTTGGCTAACTCAATCCAAATATTGTGAAAGCCTCTGGGTTTGTGTTATCTGGATATTATCAATGGAGTTTATTGTTTTGAATGTCTTTTATCGGGGAACATTTTATTTTGAGCTTGGATACAGTAATTGGTTCCACATGGAGACACCAGCTCTACACATTCGTATTTTCTAGGGAGAAAGCTAGAGGAACTGCGACAAACAAACATGATATTTCTGTTTGTATAGATGACATTTTATGCATTGCCTAACAAAAAGACTTTGCTTTTCCCCAAAACCATATTAACTGTGATTTTCTCGGTCCATTGCATACGAATTCCACACCAGTTTGTCCGGATATGGCTAGATGAAACCGGAAATATCCGGTTTGTTTTAGCAAACTCAATTCCAGATATTTTACAGCCTCTGGGTTTGTTTTTTCTGGATATTATCAATATACTTTATTGTATTGAATGTTTTTTTATCGGGGAACATTTAATTTTGAGCTCAGATGCACTAATTGTTTCCACATGAAGACACAAGCTCTACATATTTGTATTTTCTAGGGAGAAAGCTAGAGGGACTGCGGTAAACAAACATGATGTGTCTGTTTATATCGATGACATTTTATGCAATTTCCTAACGAAAAGACTTTGCTTTTCTCCAAAAGCATTGGTACTCTGATTTTCTCGGTCCATTGCATACGAATTCCACAACACTTTGTCCGGATATGACTGGGTGTAACCAGAAAAATCCGGTTGTGTTTTGGCTAACTCAATCGAAATATTTTGAAAGCCTCTGTGTTTGTGTTTTTTGGATATTATCGATGGACTTTATTGTTTTGAATGTTTTTATCAGGAAACATTTAATTTTGTACCGTACAAACACTAATTTGTTCATCATGGGAACACCAGCTCTACACATTCCTATTTTCTAGGGAGAAAGCTAGAGGAACTGCGGCAAACAATCATGATATTTTTGTTTGTATAGATGACGTTTTATAAGCTTGCCTAACGAAAAGACTTTGCTTTTCTCCAAAACCATTTTTACTGTGATTTTCTTGGTACACTGCATACGAATTCCACACCACTTTGTCCGGATATGACTGGATGAAACCGGATATATGAGGTTTTGTTTTGGCTAACTCAATCCCAGATATTGCTACAGTCTCTGGGTTTGCGTATGCCTGATATTGTCCACGGACTTTTTGGTTTGAATGTTTTTATCAGCGAACATTTAATTTTGTACATTTCAAACACTAATAGGTTCATCATGCGGATACCAGCTCTACATATTCGTATTTTCTAGGGAGAAAGCTAGAGGAACTGCTGCAAACAAACATGATATTTCTGCATGTATAGATGACTTTTTATGCACTTGCCTAATGAATAGACTTTGCTTTTCTCCAAAACCATTTTTACTGTGATTTTCTCAGTCCATTGCATACGAATTCCTCACCACTTTGTCCGGATATGACTGGATGAAACCAGAAATACCCGGTTGTTTTATCTAACTCAATCCGAAATATTGTGAAAGCCTCTGTGTTGTGTGTTTTCTGGATATTATCGATGGACTTTATTGATTTGAATATTTTTTTATCAGGAACATTTAATTTTGTACTCTTGAAACACAAATTGTTTCATAAAGGGAACACCAGCTCTACACATTCGTATTTTCTATGGAGAAAGCTAGAGGAACTGTGGCAAACAAACATGATATTTCTGTTTGTATAGATGACATTTTATGCACTTGCCTAACGAAAGGACTTTGCTTATCTCCAAACCATTTTTAATGTGATTTTTTGATCCATTCCATACTAATTACACACCAGTTTGTCCGGATATGACTGGATGAAGCAGGAAATATCTGCTTTTGTTTTGGCTAACTCAATCCCAGATATTGCTACAGCCTCTGTGTTTGTGTTTTTCGGATATTATCCACGCACTTTATTGTTTTGAATTTTTTTTTTATCGGGGAACATTTTATTTTGTTCTTGGAAACACTAATTGGTCCCACATGGAGACACCAGCTCTACACATTCGTATTTTCTAGGGAGAAAGCTAGAGGAACTGTGACAAACAAACATGATATTTCTGTTTGTATTCATAACATTTTATGCACTTGCCTAATGAAAAGACTTTGCTTTTCTCCAAAACCATTTTTACTGTGATTTTCTCGGTCCATTGCATTGAATTCCACATCAGTTTGTCCGGATAGGACTGGATAAAACCGAAAAATCCGGTTTCGTTTTGGCTAACGCAATCCCAGATATTGTACAGCCTCTGGGTTTGTTTTTTCCGGATATTATCAATGGACTTTATTATTTTGAAATTTTTTTATCGGGGAACATTTAATTTTGAGCTCAGATGCACTAATTGTTTCCACATGAAGACACCAGCTCTACATATTTGTATTTTCTAGGGAGAAAGCTAGAGGGACTGCGGTAAACAAACATGATGTGTCTGTTTATATCAATGACATTTTATGCAATTTCCTAACGAAAAGACTTTGCTTTTCTCCAAAACCATTTTTACTGTGATTTTCTCGGTCCATTGCATACGAATTCCACACCACTTTGTCCGGATATGACTGGATGAAACCGGAAATATCCTGTTTTGTTTTGGCTAACTCAATCTGAAATATTGCTACAGCCTCTGTGTTTGTGTTTTCTGCATATTATCGTTGGACTTATTATTTTGAATGTTTTTATCCGGGAACATTTAATTTTGTACCGTTGAAACACAAATTGTTTCATAAAGGGAACACCAGCTCTACACATTCGTATTTTCTATGGAGAAAGCTAGAGGAACTGTGGCAAACAAACATGATATTTCTGTTTGTCTAGATGACATTTTATGCACTTGCCTAACGAAAAGACTTTGCTTTTCTCCTAAAACATTTTTACTGTGATTGTCTCGGTCCATTGCATATGAATTCCACACCAGTTTGTGCGTATATGACTGGATGAAACCGGAAATATCCGGTTGTGCTTTGGCTAACTCAATCCCAGATATTGCTACAGCCTCTGTGTTTGTGTATTCCTGATATTATCCACGGACTTTATTTTTTTGAATGTTTTTTTTCAGGGAACATTTAATTTTGTGCTTGGATACAGTAATAGGTTCCACATGGAGAGACCAGCTCTACATATTTGTATTTTCTAGGGAGAAAGCTAGAGGAACTATGACAAACAAAGATGGTATTTCTGTTACTATCGATTACATTTTATGCACTTGCCTAATGAAAAGACTTTGCTTTTCTCCAAAACCATTTTTACTCTGATTTTCTCGGTCCATTGCATACGAAATCCACTCCACTTTGTCCGTATATGACTGGATGAAACCAGAAACATCCGGTTGTGTTTGGCTAACTCAACGCGAAAAATTGCTAGAGCCTCTGTGTTTGTGTTTTCTGGATATTATCCACAGACTTTATGGTTTTGAATATTTTTATCGGAGAAAATTTTATTTTGAGCTTGGGTACAGTAATTGGTTCCATATGGAGACACAAGCTCTACATATTCATATTTTCTAGGGAGAAGCGTAGAGGAACTGTGACAAACAAACACGATATTTCTCTTTGTATAGCTGACATTTTATCCACTTGCCTAATGAAAAGAGTTTGCTTTAATCCAAAACCATTTTTACTATGATTTTCTCGGTACATTGCATATGAATTCCACACCACTTTGTCCGGTTATGACTGGATGAAACCAGAAATATCTGGTTTTGTTTTGGCTAACTCAATCCTAAATATTGTGAATTCTCTGTTTTTGTGTTTTAGGATATTATCGATGGACTTTATTGTTTTGAATGTTTTTATCAGGGAACATTTCATTTTGTACTGTAGATTCACGAATTCGTTCATCATGGGGACACCAGCTCTACACATTCGTATTTTCTAGGGAGAAAGCTAGAGGAACTGCGGCAAACAAACATGATATTTCTGTTTGTGTAGATGACATTTTATGCACTTGCCTAATGAAAAGGCTTTGGTTTTCTGCAAAACCATTTTTACTGTGATTTTCTCGGTCCATTGCATATGAATTCCACACCACTTTGTCCAGATATGACTGGATGAAACCAGAAATATCCGGTTGTGTTTTGGCTAACTAAACCCGAAATATTGTGAAAGCCTCTGTGTTTTTGTGGTTTGCTGATATTATCTACGGACTTTATTTTTTTTAATGTTTTTTATCAGGGAACATTTAATTTTGGGATTGGGAACACAAATTGTTTCCACATGGAGAAACCAGCTCTACACATTCGTATTTTCTAGGGAGAAAGCTAGAGGGACTGCGGCAAACAAACATGATATTTCTGTTTGTATAGATGACATTTTATGCACTTGCCTAATGAAAGACTTTGCTTTTCTCCAAAACCACTTTTACTGTGATTTTCTCGGTCCATTGCCTACGAATTCCACACCACTTTGTCCGGATATGACTGGATGAAAACAGAATTATCCGGTTTTGTTTTGGCTAACGCAATCTGAAATATTGTGATAGCTTCTGTGTTTTTGTTTTCCTGATATTATCCACGGACTTTATTTTTTTTCTATGTTTTTTATCGGGGAACATTTTATTTTGTGCTTGGAAACACTAATTGGTTCATCATGGAGACACCAGCTCAACACATTCTTATTTTCTAGGGAGAAAGCTAGAGGAACTGCGGCAAACATGATATTTCTGTTTGTAATTGACATTTTATGCACTTCCCTAATGAAAAGACTTTTCTTTTCTCCAAAACCATTTTTAATGTGATATTCTCGGTGCATTGTATACGAATTACACACCAGTTTGTCCGGATATGACTGGATGAAAACAGAAATTTCCGTTTCTGTATTGGCTAACTGAATGCTAAATATTGTGAAAGTTTCTGTGTTTTTGTTTTCTGGATATTATCGATGGACTTCATTGTTGTGAATGTTTTAATCAGGGAACATTTAATTTTGTACTGTTGAAACACTAATTGGTTCATCATGGGAACACCAGCTCTACACATTCGAATTTGCTAGGGAGAAAGCTAGAGGAACTGCGGAAAACAAACATAATATTTCGTTTGTATACATGACATTTTATGCACTTGCCTAAGAAAAGACTTTGCTTTTCTCCAAAACCATTTTTACTGTGATTTTCTCGGTCTGTTGCATACTACTTCCACTCCAGTTTGTCCGGATATGACTGGATGAAACCGGAAATATCCGGTTGTGTTTTGGCTAACTCAATCTGAAATATTGCTACAGCCTCTGTGTTTGTGTTTTCTGGATATTATGAACGGACTTTGTTATTTTGAATGTTTTTTATCAGGGAATATTTAATTTTGTGCTTGGAAATACTAATTGGTTTCACTTGGAGACACCAGCTCTACACATTCGTATTTTCTAGGGAGAAAGAAGAGGAACTGCGGCAAACAAACATGATATTTCTGTTTGTATAGAAGACATTTTATGCACTTGTCTAACAAAAAGACTTTGCTTTTCTCCAAAACCATTTTTACTGTGATTTCCTCGGTCCATTGAATACCAATTCCAAACCACATTGTCCGGATATGACTGGATGAAACCGGAAATATCCGTTTGAGTTTTAGCTAACTCAATGCGAAATATTGTTAAAGCCTCTGTGTTTGTATTTTCTGGATATTATCGAAGGACTTATTGTTTTGAATGTTTTATCAGGGAACATTTAATTTTGTACCGTAGAAACACTAATTGGTTCCACATGGAGACACTAGTTCTACACATTTATATTCTAGGGAGAAAGCTAGAGGAACTGCTGCAAACAAACATGATATTTCTGTTTGTATAGATGACATTTTATGCACTTGTCTAATGAAAAGAGTTGCCTTTTCTCCAATCCATTTTTTCTGTGATTTCCTCGGTCCATTGCAAACGAATTCCACACTACTTTGTCCGGATATGACTGGATGAAACCAGAAATATCCGGTTGAGTTTTGGCTAACTGAAAGCCTCTGTGTTTGTGTTTTCCTGATATTATTGATGGACTTTATTGTTTTGAATGTTTTTGTCAGGGAACATTTAATTCTGTACCGTAGAAACACTAATTGGTTCATCATGGGGACACCAGCTCTACACATTCGTATTTTGTATGGAGAAAGCTAGAGGAACTGCGGCAAACAAACATGATATTTCTGTTAGTATCGATGACTTTTTATGCACTTGCCTAATGAAAAGACTTTGCTTTTCTCCAAAACCATTTTTACTGTGATTTTCTCAGTCCATTGCATACGAATTCCACTTCAGTTTGGATATGACTGGATGAAACCGGATATATCCGGTTTTGTTATGGCTAAATCAATCGCAGATATTTCTACATCCTCTGTGTATGTATTTTCTGGATATTATCCATTTTCTTCATTGTTTTGAATGTTTTTTATCGCGGGACATTTATTTTTGTGCTTGGAAAGAATAATTGGTTCCACATGGAGACAGCAGCTCTTCACATTCGTATTGCGTAGGAGAAAGCTACAGGAACTGCGGCAAACAAACATGATATTTCTGTTTGTATAGATGACATTTTATGGACTTGCGAAATGAAAAGACTTTGCTTTTCTCCAAAACCATTTTACTGTGATTTTCTGGTCCATTGCATACGAATTCCAATCCACTTTGTCCGGATATGACTGGATGAAACCAGAAATATCCGGTTGTGTTTTGGCTAACTAAATACGAAATATTGTGAAAGCCTCTGTGTTTGTGTTTTCTGAATATTATCGATGGACTTTATTGTTTTGAATGTTTTCATAAGGGAACATATAATTTTGTACTGTAAAAACACTAATTGGTTCATCATGGGGACACCAGCTCTATACATTCGTATTTTCTAGGGAGAAAGCAGAGGAACTGCAGCAAACAAACATGATATTTCTGTTTATATAGATGACATTTTATGCACTCCCCTAACGAAAAGTCTTTGCTTTTCTCTAAACCATTTTTACAGTGATTTTCTCTGTCAATTGCATACGAATTCCACACGAGTATATCCGAATATGACTGGATGAAACCAGAAATATCCAGTTTTGTTTTGGCTACCTCAATCACAGATATTGCTATAGCCTCTGTGTTTCTGTTTTTTGGATATTATAGAAGGACTTTTTTGTTTTGACCTTTTTTTATCAAAAGCTAGAGGAACTGCGGGAAACAAACATGATATTTCTGTTTGTATCGATGACATTTTATGCACTTGCCTAACGAAAAGACTTTGCTTTTCTCCAAAAGCATTTTTACTCTGATTTTCTCGGTGTATTGCATAAAAATTCCACACCAGTTTTTCCAGATAGGACTGGTTGAAAACAGAAATATCCCGTTGTGTTTTGGCTAACTCAATTCGAAATATTGTGAAAGCCTCTGTGTTTGTGTTTTCTGGATATTATCGATGGACTTTATTGTTTTGAATGTTTTTATCAGGAAATATTTGTTTTTGTACCGCTGAAACACTAATTGGTTCATCATGTGGACACCAGCTCTACACATTCGTATTTTCTAGGGAGAAAGCTAGAGGAACTGTGGCAAACAAACATGATATTTCTGTTTGTATAGATGACATTTTATGCACTTGCCTAACGAATGACTTTGCTTTTCTCCAAAACCAATTTTACTGTGATTTTCTTGGTCCATTGCATACGAATTCCACACCAGTTTGTCCAGATATGACTGGATGAAACCGGAAATATCCGGTTTCGTTTTGGCTAACTCAATCCCAGATATTGCTACATCCTCTGTGTTTGTTTTTTCTGGATATTATCGATGGGGTTTATTGTTTTGAATGTTTTCATAAGGGAACATATAATTTTGTACTGTAAAAACACTAATTGGTTCATCATGGGGACACCAGCTCTATACATTCGTATTTTCTAGGGAGAAAGCAGAGGAACTGCAGCAAACAAACATGATATTTCTGTTTATATAGATGACATTTTATGCACTCCCCTAACGAAAAGTCTTTGCTTTTCTCTAAACCATTTTTACAGTGATTTTCTCTGTCAATTGCATACGAATTCCACACGAGTATATCCGAATATGACTGGATGAAACCAGAAATATCCAGTTTTGTTTTGGCTACCTCAATCACAGATATTGCTATAGCCTCTGTGTTTCTGTTTTTTGGATATTATAGAAGGACTTTTTTGTTTTGACCTTTTTTTATCAAAAGCTAGAGGAACTGCGGGAAACAAACATGATATTTCTGTTTGTATCGATGACATTTTATGCACTTGCCTAACGAAAAGACTTTGCTTTTCTCCAAAAGCATTTTTACTCTGATTTTCTCGGTGTATTGCATAAAAATTCCACACCAGTTTTTCCAGATAGGACTGGTTGAAAACAGAAATATCCCGTTGTGTTTTGGCTAACTCAATTCGAAATATTGTGAAAGCCTCTGTGTTTGTGTTTTCTGGATATTATCGATGGACTTTATTGTTTTGAATGTTTTTATCAGGAAATATTTGTTTTTGTACCGCTGAAACACTAATTGGTTCATCATGTGGACACCAGCTCTACACATTCGTATTTTCTAGGGAGAAAGCTAGAGGAACTGTGGCAAACAAACATGATATTTCTGTTTGTATAGATGACATTTTATGCACTTGCCTAACGAATGACTTTGCTTTTCTCCAAAACCAATTTTACTGTGATTTTCTTGGTCCATTGCATACGAATTCCACACCAGTTTGTCCAGATATGACTGGATGAAACCGGAAATATCCGGTTTCGTTTTGGCTAACTCAATCCCAGATATTGCTACATCCTCTGTGTTTGTTTTTTCTGGATATTATCGATGGGGTTTATTGTTTTGAATGTTTTTTTATCGGGGAACCTTTTATTTTGAGCTTGCATACAGTAATTGGTTCCACATGGAGACACCAGCTGAACATATTCGTATTTTCCAGGGAGAAAGCTAGAAGAACTGCGGCAAACAAACATGACATTTCTGTTTGTATAGATGACATTTTGTGCACTTGCCTAACGAAAAGACTTTGCTTTTCTCCAAAACCATTTTTACTGTGATTTTCGTGGTCCATTGCATACGAATTCCACACCAGTTTGTCCGGATATGAATGGATGAAACCGGAAATATCCGGTTTCGTTTTGGCTAACTCAATCCCAATATTGCTACTTCCTCTGTGTTTGCGTATTCCTGATGTTATCCACGGACTTTATTGTTTTGAATGTTTTTTTATCAGGGAACATTTAATTTTTTTTTAACTTTTATTTTATGAATATAAATTTCCAGTGTACAGCTTATGGATTACAATGGCTTTCCCCTCCCATAACTTCCCTCCCACCCGCAACCCTCCCCTCTCCCACTCCCTCTCCCCTTCCATTCACATCAAGATTCATTTTCAATTCTCTTTATATACAGAAGATCAATTTAGTATAAAGATTTCAACGGTTTGCCCCCACATAGAAACACAAAGTGAAACATACTGTTTGAGTACTAGTTATAGCATTAAATCAAAATGTACAGTACATTAAGGACAGAGATCCCACATGAGGAGCAAGTGCACAGTGACTCCTGTTGTTGACCCAACAAATTGACGCTCTAGTTTATGGCGCCAGTAACCACCCTAGGCTGTCGTCATGAGTTGCCAAGGCTATGGAAGCCTTCCAAGTTTGCCAACTCTGATCATATTTAGACAAGGTCATAAAAGACAGAGTGAGGATAGTAACCAATGATCCTAAGAGTGGCATTTACCAGGTTTGAACAATTATACAGCATTAAGTGGGGAAGAGGACCATCAGTACACACAGGTTGGGAGTAGAGCCATTGGTGGTAGAGTAGAGGTTATGATTACAAAGGAATGAGGCGCAAGTGCGCTAGTCAGGGTCTAGAACAAAGGACAGAGTCTTTACTAGAGGAGCTAAGAAAGGTGCTGTCTAAGCTACAATTAAGTTTTCTGATTGAGAGGCAAATAGAACCTGACAGAAGGGGCTTGATTATAATCTGGTGGGCTTTAGGCCTTGTAAGTTAAGAGGCCCAGACCTATCTATCTCTTCACATGGGGTATATCCTAAGGGAGGTGTGAACCTCCTAGGGGAAGGCACTCTGTTGACTTTCATTACTTGGCTGGCCTGGGAGAGAGCTGGCCAGGGAAAGGCAGGTGGCATCTCTAACAAGAAATTTACAGTTCTGCCTGCAATGTTGCTGACCCTACTTGGCCGTCCCCTCAGCTACAGTGGTCACTTTGGAAGTTGGGCTGAGTGAAGGGCTTTTCAGCTTAGAGCCAATAAGATCTGTGGCTCTGACCTGGGAATCCTTCGACTCCAGGGCAGGTCCATTTCCAGTGATCCAACTCTTGGCAGAGCTGCCAGGGCTCTTCACAAGCTGACTTCGGCTGAAGCCCAGGCTTACCACATTGAAAGCCACTGCAGTGGACTGGCCTGTTGGGTCCCCTTGAGGGCAGATCACTGTACAGATCAGCCATTAATAGGCCTGCCACCCATTGCTTCTGATGCCTAGCTTTCTTTTCCTCCTGGTTTGTGTTCAAGCAGACCAGAGGATGCAAGTCAAGGGAGTGCCCATGTCCCATCTCTAATCTCCGGTGGCCTGAACTACAAGTCTATAGTCACAGGCATGTTCTGTAGTAGTTTTTCTAAGGTAGACAATGCCCATGAGGAAAATTATATTCTCACTTAAAAACTTTCTTTCCCTTCGGTCTGAGAGGGAGGTTTTTTCTACTTACTGTATACTTCGCTGATGGCGAAGTGAATCTAGTTATGAGATTATTATTTAAGTTCTTATTTTGGCTATGCTGTTCCAGAAAAATGTTAGCCATCTCTTTTATAAGGTCTAAAGATTAAATTGTACGTCCTACAGATTCCTTCCTAATAGAATTAGTTTCCTACCTTGAAGAGAATAGAGAAATGAAAGAACAAGTTGGGCTTAGAATAGAGAATTGAGGGAGCAAGTCCTAGACCACTTGCTAACAATAGCAATATTACATGAATACTTAGCAAACCGTTTCAACCATTAGATAACAACTTAAGAAAACATTTACCAGAAGGTCCAATGCCTTCTATAAATTTTAAGGATCATGTATTTGAAAACACCTCTTAAATATCTAACATGGTGTAGTTTGTTTAACCAGTAAACTTAAGCACAACCATCTAAAATGTTTTTAGTTTCTTTCTACCAACAAGTCTAAAACATATGATACACAGATTCAGGTCCCACAAATTAAAATGTATCTTTGATTGATTTTAGCAGCTTAAATTTATGGACAATCTTATCCATAAGCCATTTAAAATAAAACTCTTAATAAAATTTCCCCACGTGGACATACAATATGTACACACACATAACATAGCATAATAGACCAATATAGCAATTTTAATAATAGCTTTTAAAATCTTTAACTCTTTTTGTAGATTGCCAATTGATTTGAATTGCTTTTTGTTTTTAGTAGCCTCAGTTAAGCATACTTTCTCTCAGTTGGTACTGTTAATACAGTATTGGCTTCATCTGTTTACAGAGCCATCCCAAAGTACTGAATACAATAGAAGTGGCTGGAAAAAGTCCATAGGAACCTATAGGAGGACAGCTAAACACAGAACCAACAATGCTTTAGTTTTATGAGCAGCAAATCATATATAACTGTGGATGACAAAAGACTTTAAGTCGCCATGTTTAAAATTATAAACTCATCAGCCAACAAGAGGCACTTGCTTACTTCACAGTATTTTTGAAAGCACCTGTAGGATTTTACAAGTATTTAACCCTTTAGGCCTCTGGGGCTTTCTCATTAAGATAACTATCATGTGTAGTAACACAAGATCATTAGACTTTTTACTTCTCCAACATTTGTATTCATAGCATTTTCCATTATAGAAACTTAAAGTTTGGTACCACATCACATCTTCACAGTACTTCTAATATAATCCAAATAGCCTGATTAGTTGGTGTCTCTATAAGATGAGAGACATAGGTCCTTCGATTTTTTCAGTTGGGCCCAAACTGGAAAAGCCAAAGTCCAGGATTTACTGGAAATTTTAGAGTCCAGCTTGTTTGAAACTTTGATTTTTTGAATGCCTGTCAAGAATGCCAAGGAGGCTCAAAATCCAAACTATCTGGTTGAAATAAGATTCCTTAAAATCATGACATAACATAGACCAAATTTGATCATTGTTACAAGGTAATTATTCAAATCTTTGAAAATAAGCACATATTTAAATAACCCATAGCTCTTAATAAAAGTTCAGCTGTTTTTGAACAATTAGAATTTAACAGACATCAAGAGAACATAATAGATTACTTTAGCACATTGCTTTAACAGAGCATCAGAGTTTAATTCTACGTCAAAGAGAAATTGAGCTTCCTGTGATCTTTTGCTGTGAGGTTTCCTTCCTTTACCTTCTTTCATATTGATGACCATGTTTCTGTGTTTCTGTGTGTAACACATCTTTAAGCATCTTTTGCAGGGCAGGATGAGTGGCAACAAATGCTTTCAGTTTCTGTTTGCTATGAAAAGTCTTAATTTCACCTTCATTCACAAATGAGAGCTTTGCAGGATATAATATTCTGGGCTGGCAGTTTTTCTCTCTTAGTGCCTGGGCTATGTCTCGCCATTCCCTTCTAGCTTGTAGGGTTTCTGATGAGAAGTCTGCTGTGAGTCTAATTGGAGATCCTCTAAGAGTAATCTGACGTTTCTCTCTTGCACCTTTTAGAATCTTTTCTTTATGTTTCACTGTGGTGAGTTTGATTACAACGTGTCGTGGTGATGATCTCTTTTGGTCATGTTTATTAGGGGTTCTATAAGCTTCCTGTACTAAGATGCCTCTGTCCTTCTCCAAACCTGGGAAATTTTCTGCTAGTATCTCACTGAAAATGCCTTCTAATCCTTTCTCCCTCTCCATGCCTTCAGGAACTCCTAGAACCCGAATGTTAGGTTTTTTTAATAGTATCCTGTAGATTCCCGACAATATTTTTTAGATTTCTAATTTCTTCTTCTTTTCTTTGATTTGCCTGTTTCCTCTCCTGTTCTCTGTCTTCTAAGTCTGATATTCTCTCTTCTGCTTCGCCCATTCTGTTTTTAAGGCTCTCTAATGTGTTTGTCATTTGATCTATTGAATTCTTCATTTCATTATGATTTCTCGTCACTCTCACAGTTTCTTGTTCTACTAGTTGTTTCATTTCATTTTGATTCCTCCTTAATAGTTCGTTTTCACGAGAGAGATTTTCTATCTTGTCCATTAAAGATTTCTGTAGTTCAAGAATTTGTTTTTGAGAACTTCTTAATGTTCTTATCAATTTTTTGAGATCTGCTTCTTGCATTTCTTCTATCTCATCATCTTCATAATCTTGAATTGGGGTGTCTTTTTCATTTGGGGGCGTCATAGTGTCTTCCTTGTTCTTGTTAGCTTGGTTTTTGCATTTGTTGTTTGGCATGTTGGAGATATTTGCTTTCTTCACTGTGGTGTTTTTTCTTGTTACACTATGGCTCTATATTAAGTGGACTGTCTGCTTTCGGTGGAGCCTTAGAGGCTTGAGATGAGTGTGGCCTGAGAGCTGTGTTTGATTCCTCAGGGTTGAGGGTGTGTCAAAGATGACACTCCCAGGTTAGGCATGGTAAATCTCTTTTTTTTATTCAAAAGGGAAGTAATTCCGCACAGCTGAACGTAATTGGAGGAGTTAGCAGGCGAATGATATACCCCCAGGAGCCAGAGATCAGAAGCTCTTTCCCAAGGACCACACAGGGAATCTCTGCTGCCCTCGGTGTGGGCTCCAATTCTCCTGCAGTCTCCCACTGGGTTGCCAAGTTAGATGCTAATCTCCTGTTATTTCAGGTTTTTCTGCTAGGCTGAGGGCCGGTGCAGACCTGAGGTCGCCCTGCTTATGATGTATGTCCAAAATGGTGGCTGCTCTTTATCTTGCTAGCCTTTGAGAGGTGAGGGGAGAGAGAGAAACTCGTGTCCGTATCGGTAACTTTTTTTTTCCTCTCTCTCTTCTAGTTAGCCTGGTGAACTTTTCCCCACGGAGTTTCAAGCCTCATTCCCTCTAGTCTCCTCTTTCCGCTTGCCCGCTGGTTTCTCGGGCTATTAAGGTTCGGCTCACCTCGCGTTCCAGCGCTGGTGTGTTGAGTCTGCCGCTGGTGTCCAGAACTTGGACTCCCAGGCTCTCCACGCAGGTCCACTGTGAATCACTAGTTCCAGAAGAGTTTCCTCTGCTGTTTCTTCACCTACTCTTCCTTGACCCTCCAGTATCTCCACTTTTATGAACCTCTGTCTTGCCGAACTACCAATGTGCTCCTCTCCTATTCCGCCATCTTGCCGCTCTCCAGGGAACATTTTATTTTCTGCTTGGAAACACTAATTGGTTCCACATGGAGACAGCAGCTCTACACATTCGTATTTTCTAGGGAGAAAGCTAGAGGAACTGTGGCAAACAAACATGATATTTCTGTTTGTATAGATGACATTTGATGCACTTGCCTAACGAAAAGACTTTGCATTTCTCCAAAACCATTTTTACTGTGATTGCCTCGGTCCATTGCATATGAATTCCACACCAGTTTATCCGGATATGACTGGATGAAACCGGAAATATCTGGTTTTGTTTTGGCTAACTCAATCCCAGATATTGCTAGAGCCTCTGTGTTTGTATTTTCTGGATATTATCAATGGACTTTATTGTTTTGAATGTTTTTTTTCGGGGAACATTTTATTTTGAGCTTGGATACAATAATTGGTTCCACATGGAGACAGCAGCTCTTCACATTCATATTGCGTAGGAGAAAGCTACAGGAACTGCGGCAAACAAACATGATATTTCTGTTTGTATAGATGACATTTTATGGACTTGCGTAATGAAAAGACTTTGCTTTTCTCCAAAACCATTTTTACTGATATTTTCTCGGTCCATTGCATACGAATTCCAATCCACTTTGTCCGGATATGACTGGATGAATCCAGAAATATCCGGTTGCGTTTTGGCTAACTCAATCCGAAATATTGTGAAAGCCTCTGTGTTTGTGTTTTCTACTTATTATCGACGGACTTTATTGTTTTGAATGTTTTTATCAGGGAACATTTAATTTTGTACCATTGAAACACTAATTGGTTCATCATGGGAACACCAGCTCTACACATTCGTATATTCTAGGGAGAAAGCTAGAGGAACTGCGGCAAACAAACATGATATTTCTGTTTGTATAGATGACATTTGATGCACTTGCCTAACTTAAAGACTGCTTTTCTCCAAAATCATTTTTACTGTGATTTTCTCGGTCCAATTGCATACGAATTCCATAAATGTTTCCGGATTTGACTGGATGAAACCAGAAATATGTTGTTGTTCTTTGGCGAACTCAATGCGAAATATTGAGAAAGTTTCTGTGTTTGTGTTTTCTGGGTATTATCCACGGATTTTATTGTTTTAAAAGTTTTTTTTTTTTTATCAGGGAACATTTAATTTTGTACCGTAGAAATACTAATTGGTTCCACATGGAGACACCAGCTCTACACATTCGTATTTTCTAGGGAGAAAGCAGAGGAACTGCAGCAAACAAGCAAAATATTTCTGTTTGTATAGATGACATTTTATGCACTTGCCTAACGAAAAGATGTTGCTTTTCTCCAAAACCATTTGTACTGTGATTTTCTAGGTCCATTGCATAGGAATTCCACACAAGTTGTCCGGATTAGACTGGATGAAACCTGAAATATCCGGTTTTGTTTTGGCTAACTCAATCCCAGATATTGCTACAGCCTCTGTGTTTGTGTATTCCTGATATTATCCACGGAATTTTTTGCTTTGAATTTTTTTTTATCTGGGAACATTTAATTTTGTTTTTGAAAACACTAATTGGTTCCACATGGAGACACCAGCTCTGCACATTCGTATTTTCTAGGGAGAAAGCTAGAGGAACTGCGGCAAACAAACATGATACTTCTGTTTGTATCGATGACATTTTATGCACTTGCCTAACGAAAAGACTTTGCTTTTCTCCAAAACCATTTTGACTGCGATTTTCTCGGTCCAATGCAAACGAATTCCAGACCAGTTTGTCCGGATATGACTGGATGAAACCGGAAATATCCGGTTTTGTTTTGGCTAACCCAATCCCAGATATTGCTACAGCCTCTGTGTATGTGTATTTCTGATATTATCCAGGGACTTTATTTTTTTGAATGTTTTTTATCAGGGAACATTTAATTTTGTAGTTGGAAACACTAATTGGTTCCACATGGAGACACCAGCTCTACACATTCGTATTTTCTAGGGAGAAAGCTAGAGGAACTGTGGCAAACAAGCATGATATTTCTGTTTGTATAGATGACACTTTATGCACTTGCCTAATGAAAAGACTTTGCTTTTCTCCAAAACCATTTTACTGTGATTTTCTCAGTCCATTTCATACGAATTCCAGACTACTTTGTCCGGATATGACTGGATAAAACCAGAAATATCCGGTTGTGTTTTGGCTAACTAAATACGAAATATTGTGAAAGCCTCTGTGTTTGTGTTTTCTGAATATTATCGATGGACTTTATTGTTTTGAATGTTTTCATAAGGGAACATCTAATTTTGTACTGTAAAAACACTAATTGGTTCATCATGGGGACACCAGCTCTACACATTCGTATTTTCTAGGGAGAAAGCAGAGGAACTGCAGCAAACAAACATGATATTTCTGTTTGTATAGATGACATTTTATGTACTTGCCTAACGAAAAGACTTTGCGTTTCTCCAATACCATTTTTACTGTGATTTTCTCCGTCCATTGCGTATGAATTCCAAACCACTTTGTCCAGATATGACTGGATGAAAACAGAATTATCCGGTTTTGTTTTGGCTAACTCAATCCTACATATTGCTATAGCCTCTTTGTTTGATTTTTTCTGCATATGATCAATGTCTTTATTGTATTGAATGTTTTTTTTATCGGGGAACATTTTATTTTGAGCTTGGATACAGTAATTGGTTCCACATGGAGACACCGGCTCTACATATTCATATTTTCTAGGGAGAAAGCTAGAGGAACAGTTGCAAACAAACATGATATTTCTTTTTGTATAGATGACATTTTATGCACTTGCCTAACGAAAAGACTTTGCTTTTCTCCAAAACCATTTTTACTGTGATTTTCTCGGTCCATTGCATATGAATTCCAAACAACTTTGTACGGATATGACTGGATGAAATAAGAAATATGCGGTTGTGTTTTGGCTAACTCAACCCGAAATATTGTGATAGCCTCTGTGTTTGTGTTTTCCTGATATTATTCACTGACTTTATTATTTTGAATGTTTTTTATCAGGCAACATTTAATTTTGTGCTTGGAAAAACTAATTGGTTCCACATGGAGACACCAGCTCTACACATTCGTATTTTCTGAGGAGAAAGCTCGAGGAACTGTGGCAAACAAACATGACATTTCTGTTTGTATAGATGACATTTTATGCACTTGCCTAACGAAAAGACTTTGCTTGTCTCCAAAACCATTTTTACTGTGATTTTCTCGGTCCATTGCATACGAATTCCACACCAGTTTGTCCGGATATGACTGGATGAAACCAGAAATATCTGGTTGTGTTTTGCCTAACTCAATCTGAAATATTTCTACAGACTCTGTGTTTGTGTATTTCTGATATAATCCACGGAATTTATTGTTTTGAATGTTTTTTTATCAGGGAACATTTAATTTTGTACCGTAGAAACACTAATTGGTTCCACATGGAGACAGCAGCTCTACACATTTGTATTTTTACGAAGAAAGCTATGGGAACTGCGACAAACAAACACGATATTTCTGTTTGTATAGATGACATTTTATGCACTTGCCTAACGAAAAGACTTTGCTTGTCTCCAAAACCATTTTTACTGTGATTTTCTCGGTCCATTGCATACGAATTCCACACCAGTTTGTCCGGATATGACTGGATGAAACCAGAAATATCTGGTTGTGTTTTGCCTAACTCAATCTGAAATATTTCTACAGACTCTGTGTTTATGTATTTCTGATATTATCCACGGAATTTATTGTTTTGAATGTTTTTTTATCAGGGAATATTTAATTTTGTACCGTAGAAACACTAATTGGTTCCACATGGAGACAGCAGCTCTACACATTTGTATTTTTACGAAGAAAGCTATGGGAACTGCGACAAACAAACACGATATTTCTGTTTGTATAGATGACATTTTATGCACTTGCCTAACGAAAAGACTTTGCTTTTCTCCAAAACCATTTTTACTGTGATTTTCTCGGTCCATTGCATACGATTCCACACGAGTTTGTCCGTATATGACTGGACGAAAGCAGAAATATCCGGTTGTGTTTTGGCTAACTCAATCCAAAATATTGTGAAAGCCTCTGTGTTTGTCTTTTCTGGATATTATCGATGGACTTTATAGTTTTGAATGTTTTTATCAGGGAACATTTCCTTTTGTACCGTGGAAACACTAATTGGTTCATCATGGAGACACCAGCTCTACACATTCGTAGTTTCTAGGGAGAAAGCTAGAGGAACTGTGACAAACAAACATGATATGTCTGCTTGTCTAGATAACATTTTATGCACTTGCCTAACGAAGAGACTTTGCTTTTCTCCAACACCATTTATAGTGTGATTTTCTCGGTCTACTGCATACGAATTCCACACCTCTTTGTCAGGTTATGACTGGATGAAACCCGAAATATCTGGTTTTGTTTTGGCTAACTCAATCCCAGATATTGCTACAGCCTCTGTGTTTGTGTATTCCTGATATTATACATGGAATTTATTGTTTTGAATGTTTTTTATCAGGGAGCATTTAATTTTGTGCTTGGAAACACTAATTGGTTCCCCATGGAGACACCAGCTCTACATATTTGTATTTTCTAGGGAGAGAGCTAGAGGAACTTCGACAAACAAACATGATATTTCTGTTTGTATAGATGACATTTTATCTACTTGCCTAACGAAAAGACTTTGCTTTTCTCCAAAACTATTTTTACTGTGATTTTCTCGGTTCATTGCATACAAATTCCACACCATATTTTCCGGTTATGACTGGATGAAACCAGAAATATCCGGTTGTGGTTTGGCTAACTTAATCCCTGATATTGCTACATCCTCTGTGTTTGTCTATTCCTGATATTATCCACAGACTTTATTGTTTTGAATGTTTTTTGTTAGGGGACATTTATTTTTGAGCTGTGAAACACTAATTGTTTCCACTTGGAGTCACCAGCTGTAAACATTCGTATTTTCTTGGGAGAAAGCTAGAGGAACTGCGGCAAACAAACATGATATTTCTGTTTTTATAGATGTAATTTATGCACTTGCCTAACGAAAATGCTTTGCTCTTCAACAAGACCATTATTACTGTGATTTTCTCGGTCCATTGCATACGAATTCCACACCACTTTGTCAAGATATGACTGGATGAAACCGGAAATATCCGGTTTTGTTTTGGCTAACTCAACCCCAGATATTGCTACAGACTCTGTGTTTGTGTTTTCCTGATATTATCCACTTAATTTTTTTTGAATGTTTTTTATCAGGGAACATTTAATTTTGTGCTTGGAAACACTAATTGGTTCCCCATGGAGACACCAGCTCTACATGTTCGTATTTTCTAGGGAGAAAGCTAGATAAACTGCAGCAAACAAACATGATATTTCAGTTTGTATAGATGACATTTTATGCACTTGCCTAATGAAAAGACTTTGCTTTTCCCAAAACCATTTTTACTGTGATTTTCTCGGTCCACTGCATATGAATTCCACACCACTTTGTCTGGATATGACTGGATGAAAACAGTAATATCCGGTTGTCTTTTGCTAACTCAATCTGAAATATTGTGAAAGCCTCTGTGTTTGTGTTTTCTGGATATTATCGAGGGACTTATTGTTTTGAATGTTTTTATCAGGGAAAATTCAATTTTGTACCTTAGAAACACTAATTGGTTCATAATGGGAACAAAGCTCTACACATTCATATTTTGTAGGGTGAAAGCTAGAGGAACTGCAGCAAGCAAACACGATATCTCTGTTTGTATAGATGACATTTTATGCACTTTCCTAACAAAAAGACTTTGCTTTTCCCAAAACCATTTTTACTGTGATTTTCTCGGTCCACTGCATACGAATTCCACACCACTTTGTCTGGATATGACTGGATGAAAACAGTAATATCCGGTTGTCTTTTGCTAACTCAATCTGAAATATTGTGAAAGCCTCTGTGTTTGTGTTTTCTGGATATTATTGAGGGACTTATTGTTTTGAATGTTTTTATCAGGGAAAATTTAATTTTGTACCTTAGAAACACTAATTGGTTCATAATGGGAACAAAGCTCTACACATTCATATTTTGTAGGGTGAAAGCTAGAGGAACTGCAGCAAACAAACACGATATCTCTGTTTGTATAGATGACATTTTATGCACTTTCCTAACAAAAAGACTTTGCTTTTCTCCAAAACCATTTTTACTCTGATTTTCTCGGTCCATTGCATACGAATTCCACACGAGTTTGTGCGGATATGACTGGACGAAAGCAGAAATATCCGGTTGTGTTTTGGCTAACTCAATCCGAAATATTGTGAAAGTTTCTGCGTTTGTGTATTCCTGATATTATCCACTGACTTTATTTTTTTGAATGTTTTTTTTTTCAGGAACATTTAATTTTGTGCTTAGAAACTCTAATTGGTTCCACATGGAGACACCAGCTGTACATATTTGTATTTTCTAGGGAGAAAGCTAGAGGAACTGCGACAAACAAACATGATATTTCTGTTTGTATAGATGACATTTTATCTATTTGCCTAATGAAAAGACTATGCTTTCCCACAAAACAATTTTTACTGTGATTTTCTAGGTCCATTGCATAGGAATTCCACACCACATTTTCCGGTTCTGACTGGATGAAACCAGAAATATCCGGTTGTGGTTTGGCTAACTCAATCCCTGATATTGCTACATC
This sequence comes from Lepus europaeus, assembly GCF_033115175.1. NCBI lineage: Eukaryota > Metazoa > Chordata > Mammalia > Lagomorpha > Leporidae > Lepus > Lepus europaeus. The sequence continues at coordinate 37,375 of NW_026909385.1, read as the reverse complement.
CTCTGTGTTTGTCTATTCCTGATATTATCCACAGACTTTATTGTTTTGAATGTTTTTTGTTAGGGGACATTTATTTTTGAGCTGTGAAACACTAATTGTTTCCACTTGGAGTCACCAGCTGTAAACATTCGTATTTTCTTGGGAGAAAGCTAGAGGAACTGCGGCAAACAAACATGATATTTCTGTTTTTATAGATGTAATTTATGCACTTGCCTAACGAAAATGCTTTGCTCTTCAACAAGACCATTATTACTGTGATTTTCTCGGTCCATTGCATACGAATTCCACACCACTTTGTCAAGATATGACTGGATGAAACCGGAAATATCCGGTTTTGTTTTGGCTAACTCAACCCCAGATATTGCTACAGACTCTGTGTTTGTGTTTTCCTGATATTATCCACTTAATTTTTTTTGAATGTTTTTTATCAGGGAACATTTAATTTTGTGCTTGGAAACACTAATTGGTTCCCCATGGAGACACCAGCTCTACATGTTCGTATTTTCTAGGGAGAAAGCTAGAGAAACTGCAGCAAACAAACATGATATTTCAGTTTGTATAGATGACATTTTATGCACTTGCCTAATGAAAAGACTTTGCTTTTCCCAAAACCATTTTTACTGTGATTTTCTCGGTCCACTGCATATGAATTCCACACCACTTTGTCTGGATATGACTGGATGAAAACAGTAATATCCGGTTGTCTTTTGCTAACTCAATCTGAAATATTGTGAAAGCCTCTGTGTTTGTGTTTTCTGGATATTATCGAGGGACTTATTGTTTTGAATGTTTTTATCAGGGAAAATTTAATTTTGTACCTTAGAAACACTAATTGGTTCATAATGGGAACAAAGCTCTACACATTCATATTTTGTAGGGTGAAAGCTAGAGGAACTGCAGCAAGCAAACACGATATCTCTGTTTGTATAGATGACATTTTATGCACTTTCCTAACAAAAAGACTTTGCTTTTCTCCAAAACCATTTTTACTCTGATTTTCTCGGTCCATTGCATACGAATTCCACACGAGTTTGTGCGGATATGACTGGACGAAAGCAGAAATATCCGGTTGTGTTTTGGCTAACTCAATCCGAAATATTGTGAAAGTTTCTGCGTTTGTGTATTCCTGATATTATCCACTGACTTTATTTTTTTGAATGTTTTTTTTTTCAGGAACATTTAATTTTGTGCTTAGAAACTCTAATTGGTTCCACATGGAGACACCAGCTGTACATATTTGTATTTTCTAGGGAGAAAGCTAGAGGAACTGCGACAAACAAACATGATATTTCTGTTTGTATAGATGACATTTTATCTACTTGCCTAATGAAAAGACTATGCTTTCCCACAAAACAATTTTTACTGTGATTTTCTCGGTCCACTGCATATGAATTCCACACCACTTTGTCTGGATATGACTGGATGAAAACAGTAATATCCGGTTGTCTTTTGCTAACTCAATCTGAAATATTGTGAAAGCCTCTGTGTTTGTGTTTTCTGGATATTATCGAGGGACTTATTGTTTTGAATGTTTTTATCAGGGAAAATTTAATTTTGTACCTTAGAAACACTAATTGGTCCATAATGGGAACAAAGCTCTACACATTCATATTTTGTAGGGTGAAAGCTAGAGGAACTGCAGCAAGCAAACACGATATCTCTGTTTGTATAGATGACATTTTATGCACTTTCCTAACAAAAAGACTTTGCTTTTCTCCAAAACCATTTTTACTCTGATTTTCTCGGTCCATTGCATACGAATTCCACACGAGTTTGTGCGGATATGACTGGACGAAAGCAGAAATATCCGGTTGTGTTTTGGCTAACTCAATCCGAAATATTGTGAAAGTTTCTGCGTTTGTGTATTCCTGATATTATCCACTGACTTTATTTTTTTGAATGTTTTTTTTTTCAGGAACATTTAATTTTGTGCTTAGAAACTCTAATTGGTTCCACATGGAGACACCAGCTGTACATATTTGTATTTTCTAGGGAGAAAGCTAGAGGAACTGCGACAAACAAACATGATATTTCTGTTTGTATCGATGACATTTTATGCACTTGCCTAACGAAAAGACTTTGGTTTTCTCCAAAACCATTTTTACTCTGATTTTCTCGGTGTATTGCATAAAAATTCCACACCAGCTTTTCCAGATAGGACTGGATGAAAACAGAAATATCCCGTTGTGTTTTGGCTAACTCAATCCGAACTATAGTGAAAGCCTCGGTGTTTGTGTTTTCTGGATATTATCGATGGACTTTATTGTTTTGCATGTTTTTATCAGGGATCATTTATTGTGTACCATGAAACACTAATTGGTTCATCATGGGAAAACCAGCTCTTCACATTCGTATTTTCTAGGAAGAACGCTAGAGGAACTGCGGCAAACAAACATGATATTTCAGTTTGTACCGATGACATTTTATGCACTTGCCTAACAAATAGACTTTCCTTTTCTCCAAAACCATTTTAATGTGATTTTCTCAGTCCACTGCATACGAATTACACACCCGTTTGTAAGGATATCACTGGATGAAACAGAAATATCCCGTCTGTTTTGGCTAACTCAATCCCAGATATTTCTACAGCCTGTGTGTTTGCTTATTCCTGCATTATCCACGGATTTTATTGTTTTGAATGTTTTTTATCAGGGAACATTTAATTTTGTCCTTGGAAAGACTTATTGGTTCCACATGGAGACACCAGCTCTACACATTCGTATTTTCTAGGGAGAAAGATAGAGGAACTGCGACAAACAAACATGATATTTCTGTTTGTATAGATGACATTTTATGTACTTGCCTAACGAAAAGACTTTGCGTTTCTCCAATACCATTTTTACTGTGATTTTCTCCGTCCATTGCGTATGAATTCCAAACCACTTTGTCCAGATATGACTGGATGAAAACAGAATTATCCGGTTTTGTTTTGGCTAACTCAATCCTACATATTGCTATAGCCTCTTTGTTTGATTTTTTCTGCATATGATCAATGTCTTTATTGTATTGAATGTTTTTTTTATCGGGGAACATTTTATTTTGAGCTTGGATACAGTAATTGGTTCCACATGGAGACACCGGCTCTACATATTCATATTTTCTAGGGAGAAAGCTAGAGGAACAGTTGCAAACAAACATGATATTTCTTTTTGTATAGATGACATTTTATGCACTTGCCTAACGAAAAGACTTTGCTTTTCTCCAAAACCATTTTTACTGTGATTTTCTCGGTCCATTGCATATGAATTCCAAACAACTTTGTACGGATATGACTGGATGAAATAAGAAATATGCGGTTGTGTTTTGGCTAACTCAACCCGAAATATTGTGATAGCCTCTGTGTTTGTGTTTTCCTGATATTATTCACTGACTTTATTATTTTGAATGTTTTTTATCAGGGAACATTTAATTTTGTGCTTGGAAAAACTAATTGGTTCCACATGGAGACACCAGCTCTACACATTCGTATTTTCTGAGGAGAAAGCTCGAGGAACTGTGGCAAACAAACATGACATTTCTGTTTGTATAGATGACATTTTATGCACTTGCCTAACGAAAAGACTTTGCTTGTCTCCAAAACCATTTTTACTGTGATTTTCTCGGTCCATTGCATACGAATTCCACACCAGTTTGTCCGGATATGACTGGATGAAACCAGAAATATCTGGTTGTGTTTTGCCTAACTCAATCTGAAATATTTCTACAGACTCTGTGTTTGTGTATTTCTGATATTATCCACGGAATTTATTGTTTTGAATGTTTTTTTATCAGGGAACATTTAATTTTGTACCGTAGAAACACTAATTGGTTCCACATGGAGACAGCAGCTCTACACATTTGTATTTTTACGAAGAAAGCTATGGGAACTGCGACAAACAAACACGATATTTCTGTTTGTATAGATGACATTTTATGCACTTGCCTAACGAAAAGACTTTGCTTTTCTCCAAAACCATTTTTACTGTGATTTTCTCGGTCCATTGCATACGATTCCACACGAGTTTGTCCGTATATGACTGGACGAAAGCAGAAATATCCGGTTGTGTTTTGGCTAACTCAATCCAAAATATTGTGAAAGCCTCTGTGTTTGTCTTTTCTGGATATTATCGATGGACTTTATAGTTTTGAATGTTTTTATCAGGGAACATTTCCTTTTGTACCGTGGAAACACTAATTGGTTCATCATGGAGACACCAGCTCTACACATTCGTAGTTTCTAGGGAGAAAGCTAGAGGAACTGTGACAAACAAACATGATATGTCTGCTTGTCTAGATAACATTTTATGCACTTGCCTAACGAAGAGACTTTGCTTTTCTCCAACACCATTTATAGTGTGATTTTCTCGGTCTACTGCATACGAATTCCACACCTCTTTGTCAGGATATGACTGGATGAAACCCGAAATATCTGGTTTTGTTTTGGCTAACTCAATCCCAGATATTGCTACAGCCTCTGTGTTTGTGTATTCCTGATATTATACATGGAATTTATTGTTTTGAATGTTTTTTATCAGGGAGCATTTAATTTTGTGCTTGGAAACACTAATTGGTTCCCCATGGAGACACCAGCTCTACATATTTGTATTTTCTAGGGAGAGAGCTAGAGGAACTTCGACAAACAAACATCATATTTCTGTTTGTATAGATGACATTTTATCTACTTGCCTAACGAAAAGACTTTGCTTTTCTCCAAAACTATTTTTACTGTGATTTTCTCGGTTCATTGCATACAAATTCCACACCATATTTTCCGGTTATGACTGGATGAAACCAGAAATATCCGGTTGTGGTTTGGCTAACTCAATCCCTGATATTGCTACAGCCTCTGTGTTTGTGTATTCCTGATATTATACATGGAATTTATTGTTTTGAATGTTTTTTATCAGGGAGCATTTAATTTTGTGCTTGGAAACACTAATTGGTTCCCCATGGAGACACCAGCTCTACATATTTGTATTTTCTAGGGAGAGAGCTAGAGGAACTTCGACAAACAAACATCATATTTCTGTTTGTATAGATGACATTTTATCTACTTGCCTAACGAAAAGACTTTGCTTTTCTCCAAAACTATTTTTACTGTGATTTTCTCGGTTCATTGCATACAAATTCCACACCATATTTTCCGGTTATGACTGGATGAAACCAGAAATATCCGGTTGTGGTTTGGCTAACTCAATCCCTGATATTGCTACATCCTCTGTGTTTGTCTATTCCTGATATTATCCCCAGACTTTATTGTTTTGAATGTTTTTTGTTAGGGGACATTTATTTTTGAGCTGTGAAACACTAATTGTTTCCACTTGGAGTCACCAGCTGTAAACATTCGTATTTTCTTGGGAGAAAGCTAGAGGAACTGCGGCAAACAAACATGATATTTCTGTTTTTATAGATGTAATTTATGCACTTGCCTAACGAAAATGCTTTGCTCTTCAACAAGACCATTATTACTGTGATTTTCTCGGTCCATTGCATACGAATTCCACACCACTTTGTCAAGATATGACTGGATGAAACCGGAAATATCCGGTTTTGTTTTGGCTAACTCAACCCCAGATATTGCTACAGACTCTGTGTTTGTGTTTTCCTGATATTATCCACTTAATTTTTTTTGAATGTTTTTTATCAGTGAACATTTAATTTTGTGCTTGGAAACACTAATTGGTTCCCCATGGAGACACCAGCTCTACATGTTCGTATTTTCTAGGGAGAAAGCTAGAGAAACTGCAGCAAACAAACATGATATTTCAGTTTGTATAGATGACATTTTATGCACTTGCCTAATGAAAAGACTTTGCTTTTCCCAAAACCATTTTTACTGTGATTTTCTCGGTCCACTGCATATGAATTCCACACCACTTTGTCTGGATATGACTGGATGAAAACAGTAATATCCGGTTGTCTTTTGCTAACTCAATCTGAAATATTGTGAAAGCCTCTGTGTTTGTGTTTTCTGGATATTATCGAGGGACTTATTGTTTTGAATGTTTTTATCAGGGAAAATTTAATTTTGTACCTTAGAAACACTAATTGGTTCATAATGGGAACAAAGCTCTACACATTCATATTTTGTAGGGTGAAAGCTAGAGGAACTGCAGCAAGCAAACACGATATCTCTGTTTGTATAGATGACATTTTATGCACTTTCCTAACAAAAAGACTTTGCTTTTCTCCAAAACCATTTTTACTCTGATTTTCTCGGTCCATTGCATACGAATTCCACACGAGTTTGTGCGGATATGACTGGACGAAAGCAGAAATATCCGGTTGTGTTTTGGCTAACTCAATCCGAAATATTGTGAAAGTTTCTGCGTTTGTGTATTCCTGATATTATCCACTGACTTTATTTTTTTGAATGTTTTTTTTTTCAGGAACATTTAATTTTGTGCTTAGAAACTCTAATTGGTTCCACATGGAGACACCAGCTGTACATATTTGTATTTTCTAGGGAGAAAGCTAGAGGAACTGCGACAAACAAACATGATATTTCTGTTTGTATAGATGACATTTTATCTACTTGCCTAATGAAAAGACTATGCTTTCCCACAAAACAATTTTTACTGTGATTTTCTCGGTCCACTGCATATGAATTCCACACCACTTTGTCTGGATATGACTGGATGAAAACAGTAATATCCGGTTGTCTTTTGCTAACTCAATCTGAAATATTGTGAAAGCCTCTGTGTTTGTGTTTTCTGGATATTATCGAGGGACTTATTGTTTTGAATGTTTTTATCAGGGAAAATTTAATTTTGTACCTTAGAAACACTAATTGGTCCATAATGGGAACAAAGCTCTACACATTCATATTTTGTAGGGTGAAAGCTAGAGGAACTGCAGCAAGCAAACACGATATCTCTGTTTGTATAGATGACATTTTATGCACTTTCCTAACAAAAAGACTTTGCTTTTCTCCAAAACCATTTTTACTCTGATTTTCTCGGTCCATTGCATACGAATTCCACACGAGTTTGTGCGGATATGACTGGACGAAAGCAGAAATATCCGGTTGTGTTTTGGCTAACTCAATCCGAAATATTGTGAAAGTTTCTGCGTTTGTGTATTCCTGATATTATCCACTGACTTTATTTTTTTGAATGTTTTTTTTTTCAGGAACATTTAATTTTGTGCTTAGAAACTCTAATTGGTTCCACATGGAGACACCAGCTGTACATATTTGTATTTTCTAGGGAGAAAGCTAGAGGAACTGCGACAAACAAACATGATATTTCTGTTTGTATCGATGACATTTTATGCACTTGCCTAACGAAAAGACTTTGGTTTTCTCCAAAACCATTTTTACTCTGATTTTCTCGGTGTATTGCATAAAAATTCCACACCAGCTTTTCCAGATAGGACTGGATGAAAACAGAAATATCCCGTTGTGTTTTGGCTAACTCAATCCGAACTATAGTGAAAGCCTCGGTGTTTGTGTTTTCTGGATATTATCGATGGACTTTATTGTTTTGCATGTTTTTATCAGGGATCATTTATTGTGTACCATGAAACACTAATTGGTTCATCATGGGAAAACCAGCTCTTCACATTCGTATTTTCTAGGAAGAACGCTAGAGGAACTGCGGCAAACAAACATGATATTTCAGTTTGTACCGATGACATTTTATGCACTTGCCTAACAAATAGACTTTCCTTTTCTCCAAAACCATTTTAATGTGATTTTCTCAGTCCACTGCATACGAATTACACACCCGTTTGTAAGGATATCACTGGATGAAACAGAAATATCCCGTCTGTTTTGGCTAACTCAATCCCAGATATTTCTACAGCCTGTGTGTTTGCTTATTCCTGCATTATCCACGGATTTTATTGTTTTGAATGTTTTTTATCAGGGAACATTTAATTTTGTCCTTGGAAAGACTTATTGGTTCCACATGGAGACACCAGCTCTACACATTCGTATTTTCTAGGGAGAAAGATAGAGGAACTGCGACAAACAAACATGATATTTCTGTTTGTATAGATGACATTTTATGTACTTGCCTAACGAAAAGACTTTGCGTTTCTCCAATACCATTTTTACTGTGATTTTCTCCGTCCATTGCGTATGAATTCCAAACCACTTTGTCCAGATATGACTGGATGAAAACAGAATTATCCGGTTTTGTTTTGGCTAACTCAATCCTACATATTGCTATAGCCTCTTTGTTTGATTTTTTCTGCATATGATCAATGTCTTTATTGTATTGAATGTTTTTTTTATCGGGGAACATTTTATTTTGAGCTTGGATACAGTAATTGGTTCCACATGGAGACACCGGCTCTACATATTCATATTTTCTAGGGAGAAAGCTAGAGGAACAGTTGCAAACAAACATGATATTTCTTTTTGTATAGATGACATTTTATGCACTTGCCTAACGAAAAGACTTTGCTTTTCTCCAAAACCATTTTTACTGTGATTTTCTCGGTCCATTGCATATGAATTCCAAACAACTTTGTACGGATATGACTGGATGAAATAAGAAATATGCGGTTGTGTTTTGGCTAACTCAACCCGAAATATTGTGATAGCCTCTGTGTTTGTGTTTTCCTGATATTATTCACTGACTTTATTATTTTGAATGTTTTTTATCAGGGAACATTTAATTTTGTGCTTGGAAAAACTAATTGGTTCCACATGGAGACACCAGCTCTACACATTCGTATTTTCTGAGGAGAAAGCTCGAGGAACTGTGGCAAACAAACATGACATTTCTGTTTGTATAGATGACATTTTATGCACTTGCCTAATGAAAAGACTTTGCTTGTCTCCAAAACCATTTTTACTGTGATTTTCTCGGTCCATTGCATACGAATTCCACACCAGTTTGTCCGGATATGACTGGATGAAACCAGAAATATCTGGTTGTGTTTTGCCTAACTCAATCTGAAATATTTCTACAGACTCTGTGTTTGTGTATTTCTGATATTATCCACGGAATTTATTGTTTTGAATGTTTTTTTATCAGGGAACATTTAATTTTGTACCGTAGAAACACTAATTGGTTCCACATGGAGACAGCAGCTCTACACATTTGTATTTTTACGAAGAAAGCTATGGGAACTGCGACAAACAAACACGATATTTCTGTTTGTATAGATGACATTTTATGCACTTGCCTAACGAAAAGACTTTGCTTTTCTCCAAAACCATTTTTACTGTGATTTTCTCGGTCCATTGCATACGATTCCACACGAGTTTGTCCGTATATGACTGGACGAAAGCAGAAATATCCGGTTGTGTTTTGGCTAACTCAATCCAAAATATTGTGAAAGCCTCTGTGTTTGTCTTTTCTGGATATTATCGATGGACTTTATAGTTTTGAATGTTTTTATCAGGGAACATTTCCTTTTGTACCGTGGAAACACTAATTGGTTCATCATGGAGACACCAGCTCTACACATTCGTAGTTTCTAGGGAGAAAGCTAGAGGAACTGTGACAAACAAACATGATATGTCTGCTTGTCTAGATAACATTTTATGCACTTGCCTAACGAAGAGACTTTGCTTTTCTCCAACACCATTTATAGTGTGATTTTCTCGGTCTACTGCATACGAATTCCACACCTCTTTGTCAGGATATGACTGGATGAAACCCGAAATATCTGGTTTTGTTTTGGCTAACTCAATCCCAGATATTGCTACAGCCTCTGTGTTTGTGTATTCCTGATATTATACATGGAATTTATTGTTTTGAATGTTTTTTATCAGGGAGCATTTAATTTTGTGCTTGGAAACACTAATTGGTTCCCCATGGAGACACCAGCTCTACATATTTGTATTTTCTAGGGAGAGAGCTAGAGGAACTTCGACAAACAAACATCATATTTCTGTTTGTATAGATGACATTTTATCTACTTGCCTAACGAAAAGACTTTGCTTTTCTCCAAAACTATTTTTACTGTGATTTTCTCGGTTCATTGCATACAAATTCCACACCATATTTTCCGGTTATGACTGGATGAAACCAGAAATATCCGGTTGTGGTTTGGCTAACTCAATCCCTGATATTGCTACATCCTCTGTGTTTGTCTATTCCTGATATTATCCCCAGACTTTATTGTTTTGAATGTTTTTTGTTAGGGGACATTTATTTTTGAGCTGTGAAACACTAATTGTTTCCACTTGGAGTCACCAGCTGTAAACATTCGTATTTTCTTGGGAGAAAGCTAGAGGAACTGCGGCAAACAAACATGATATTTCTGTTTTTATAGATGTAATTTATGCACTTGCCTAACGAAAATGCTTTGCTCTTCAACAAGACCATTATTACTGTGATTTTCTCGGTCCATTGCATACGAATTCCACACCACTTTGTCAAGATATGACTGGATGAAACCGGAAATATCCGGTTTTGTTTTGGCTAACTCAACCCCAGATATTGCTACAGACTCTGTGTTTGTGTTTTCCTGATATTATCCACTTAATTTTTTTTGAATGTTTTTTATCAGTGAACATTTAATTTTGTGCTTGGAAACACTAATTGGTTCCCCATGGAGACACCAGCTCTACATGTTCGTATTTTCTAGGGAGAAAGCTAGAGAAACTGCAGCAAACAAACATGATATTTCAGTTTGTATAGATGACATTTTATGCACTTGCCTAATGAAAAGACTTTGCTTTTCCCAAAACCATTTTTACTGTGATTTTCTCGGTCCACTGCATATGAATTCCACACCACTTTGTCTGGATATGACTGGATGAAAACAGTAATATCCGGTTGTCTTTTGCTAACTCAATCTGAAATATTGTGAAAGCCTCTGTGTTTGTGTTTTCTGGATATTATCGAGGGACTTATTGTTTTGAATGTTTTTATCAGGGAAAATTTAATTTTGTACCTTAGAAACACTAATTGGTTCATAATGGGAACAAAGCTCTACACATTCATATTTTGTAGGGTGAAAGCTAGAGGAACTGCAGCAAGCAAACACGATATCTCTGTTTGTATAGATGACATTTTATGCACTTTCCTAACAAAAAGACTTTGCTTTTCTCCAAAACCATTTTTACTCTGATTTTCTCGGTCCATTGCATACGAATTCCACACGAGTTTGTGCGGATATGACTGGACGAAAGCAGAAATATCCGGTTGTGTTTTGGCTAACTCAATCCGAAATATTGTGAAAGTTTCTGCGTTTGTGTATTCCTGATATTATCCACTGACTTTATTTTTTTGAATGTTTTTTTTTTCAGGAACATTTAATTTTGTGCTTAGAAACTCTAATTGGTTCCACATGGAGACACCAGCTGTACATATTTGTATTTTCTAGGGAGAAAGCTAGAGGAACTGCGACAAACAAACATGATATTTCTGTTTGTATCGATGACATTTTATGCACTTGCCTAACGAAAAGACTTTGGTTTTCTCCAAAACCATTTTTACTCTGATTTTCTCGGTGTATTGCATAAAAATTCCACACCAGCTTTTCCAGATAGGACTGGATGAAAACAGAAATATCCCGTTGTGTTTTGGCTAACTCAATCCGAACTATAGTGAAAGCCTCGGTGTTTGTGTTTTCTGGATATTATCGATGGACTTTATTGTTTTGCATGTTTTTATCAGGGATCATTTATTGTGTACCATGAAACACTAATTGGTTCATCATGGGAAAACCAGCTCTTCACATTCGTATTTTCTAGGAAGAACGCTAGAGGAACTGCGGCAAACAAACATGATATTTCAGTTTGTACCGATGACATTTTATGCACTTGCCTAACAAATAGACTTTCCTTTTCTCCAAAACCATTTTAATGTGATTTTCTCAGTCCACTGCATACGAATTACACACCCGTTTGTAAGGATATCACTGGATGAAACAGAAATATCCCGTCTGTTTTGGCTAACTCAATCCCAGATATTTCTACAGCCTGTGTGTTTGCTTATTCCTGCATTATCCACGGATTTTATTGTTTTGAATGTTTTTTATCAGGGAACATTTAATTTTGTCCTTGGAAAGACTTATTGGTTCCACATGGAGACACCAGCTCTACACATTCGTATTTTCTAGGGAGAAAGATAGAGGAACTGCGACAAACAAACATGATATTTCTGTTTGTATAGATGACATTTTATGTACTTGCCTAACGAAAAGACTTTGCGTTTCTCCAATACCATTTTTACTGTGATTTTCTCCGTCCATTGCGTATGAATTCCAAACCACTTTGTCCAGATATGACTGGATGAAAACAGAATTATCCGGTTTTGTTTTGGCTAACTCAATCCTACATATTGCTATAGCCTCTTTGTTTGATTTTTTCTGCATATGATCAATGTCTTTATTGTATTGAATGTTTTTTTTATCGGGGAACATTTTATTTTGAGCTTGGATACAGTAATTGGTTCCACATGGAGACACCGGCTCTACATATTCATATTTTCTAGGGAGAAAGCTAGAGGAACAGTTGCAAACAAACATGATATTTCTTTTTGTATAGATGACATTTTATGCACTTGCCTAACGAAAAGACTTTGCTTTTCTCCAAAACCATTTTTACTGTGATTTTCTCGGTCCATTGCATATGAATTCCAAACAACTTTGTACGGATATGACTGGATGAAATAAGAAATATGCGGTTGTGTTTTGGCTAACTCAACCCGAAATATTGTGATAGCCTCTGTGTTTGTGTTTTCCTGATATTATTCACTGACTTTATTATTTTGAATGTTTTTTATCAGGGAACATTTAATTTTGTGCTTGGAAAAACTAATTGGTTCCACATGGAGACACCAGCTCTACACATTCGTATTTTCTGAGGAGAAAGCTCGAGGAACTGTGGCAAACAAACATGACATTTCTGTTTGTATAGATGACATTTTATGCACTTGCCTAACGAAAAGACTTTGCTTGTCTCCAAAACCATTTTTACTGTGATTTTCTCGGTCCATTGCATACGAATTCCACACCAGTTTGTCCGGATATGACTGGATGAAACCAGAAATATCTGGTTGTGTTTTGCCTAACTCAATCTGAAATATTTCTACAGACTCTGTGTTTGTGTATTTCTGATATTATCCACGGAATTTATTGTTTTGAATGTTTTTTTATCAGGGAACATTTAATTTTGTACCGTAGAAACACTAATTGGTTCCACATGGAGACAGCAGCTCTACACATTTGTATTTTTACGAAGAAAGCTATGGGAACTGCGACAAACAAACACGATATTTCTGTTTGTATAGATGACATTTTATGCACTTGCCTAACGAAAAGACTTTGCTTTTCTCCAAAACCATTTTTACTGTGATTTTCTCGGTCCATTGCATACGATTCCACACGAGTTTGTCCGTATATGACTGGACGAAAGCAGAAATATCCGGTTGTGTTTTGGCTAACTCAATCCAAAATATTGTGAAAGCCTCTGTGTTTGTCTTTTCTGGATATTATCGATGGACTTTATAGTTTTGAATGTTTTTATCAGGGAACATTTCCTTTTGTACCGTGGAAACACTAATTGGTTCATCATGGAGACACCAGCTCTACACATTCGTAGTTTCTAGGGAGAAAGCTAGAGGAACTGTGACAAACAAACATGATATGTCTGCTTGTCTAGATAACATTTTATGCACTTGCCTAACGAAGAGACTTTGCTTTTCTCCAACACCATTTATAGTGTGATTTTCTCGGTCTACTGCATACGAATTCCACACCTCTTTGTCAGGATATGACTGGATGAAACCCGAAATATCTGGTTTTGTTTTGGCTAACTCAATCCCAGATATTGCTACAGCCTCTGTGTTTGTGTATTCCTGATATTATACATGGAATTTATTGTTTTGAATGTTTTTTATCAGGGAGCATTTAATTTTGTGCTTGGAAACACTAATTGGTTCCCCATGGAGACACCAGCTCTACATATTTGTATTTTCTAGGGAGAGAGCTAGAGGAACTTCGACAAACAAACATCATATTTCTGTTTGTATAGATGACATTTTATCTACTTGCCTAACGAAAAGACTTTGCTTTTCTCCAAAACTATTTTTACTGTGATTTTCTCGGTTCATTGCATACAAATTCCACACCATATTTTCCGGTTATGACTGGATGAAACCAGAAATATCCGGTTGTGGTTTGGCTAACTCAATCCCTGATATTGCTACATCCTCTGTGTTTGTCTATTCCTGATATTATCCCCAGACTTTATTGTTTTGAATGTTTTTTGTTAGGGGACATTTATTTTTGAGCTGTGAAACACTAATTGTTTCCACTTGGAGTCACCAGCTGTAAACATTCGTATTTTCTTGGGAGAAAGCTAGAGGAACTGCGGCAAACAAACATGATATTTCTGTTTTTATAGATGTAATTTATGCACTTGCCTAACGAAAATGCTTTGCTCTTCAACAAGACCATTATTACTGTGATTTTCTCGGTCCATTGCATACGAATTCCACACCACTTTGTCAAGATATGACTGGATGAAACCGGAAATATCCGGTTTTGTTTTGGCTAACTCAACCCCAGATATTGCTACAGACTCTGTGTTTGTGTTTTCCTGATATTATCCACTTAATTTTTTTTGAATGTTTTTTATCAGTGAACATTTAATTTTGTGCTTGGAAACACTAATTGGTTCCCCATGGAGACACCAGCTCTACATGTTCGTATTTTCTAGGGAGAAAGCTAGAGAAACTGCAGCAAACAAACATGATATTTCAGTTTGTATAGATGACATTTTATGCACTTGCCTAATGAAAAGACTTTGCTTTTCCCAAAACCATTTTTACTGTGATTTTCTCGGTCCACTGCATATGAATTCCACACCACTTTGTCTGGATATGACTGGATGAAAACAGTAATATCCGGTTGTCTTTTGCTAACTCAATCTGAAATATTGTGAAAGCCTCTGTGTTTGTGTTTTCTGGATATTATCGAGGGACTTATTGTTTTGAATGTTTTTATCAGGGAAAATTTAATTTTGTACCTTAGAAACACTAATTGGTTCATAATGGGAACAAAGCTCTACACATTCATATTTTGTAGGGTGAAAGCTAGAGGAACTGCAGCAAGCAAACACGATATCTCTGTTTGTATAGATGACATTTTATGCACTTTCCTAACAAAAAGACTTTGCTTTTCTCCAAAACCATTTTTACTCTGATTTTCTCGGTCCATTGCATACGAATTCCACACGAGTTTGTGCGGATATGACTGGACGAAAGCAGAAATATCCGGTTGTGTTTTGGCTAACTCAATCCGAAATATTGTGAAAGTTTCTGCGTTTGTGTATTCCTGATATTATCCACTGACTTTATTTTTTTGAATGTTTTTTTTTTCAGGAACATTTAATTTTGTGCTTAGAAACTCTAATTGGTTCCACATGGAGACACCAGCTGTACATATTTGTATTTTCTAGGGAGAAAGCTAGAGGAACTGCGACAAACAAACATGATATTTCTGTTTGTATAGATGACATTTTATCTACTTGCCTAATGAAAAGACTATGCTTTCCCACAAAACAATTTTTACTGTGATTTTCTCGGTCCACTGCATATGAATTCCACACCACTTTGTCTGGATATGACTGGATGAAAACAGTAATATCCGGTTGTCTTTTGCTAACTCAATCTGAAATATTGTGAAAGCCTCTGTGTTTGTGTTTTCTGGATATTATCGAGGGACTTATTGTTTTGAATGTTTTTATCAGGGAAAATTTAATTTTGTACCTTAGAAACACTAATTGGTCCATAATGGGAACAAAGCTCTACACATTCATATTTTGTAGGGTGAAAGCTAGAGGAACTGCAGCAAGCAAACACGATATCTCTGTTTGTATAGATGACATTTTATGCACTTTCCTAACAAAAAGACTTTGCTTTTCTCCAAAACCATTTTTACTCTGATTTTCTCGGTCCATTGCATACGAATTCCACACGAGTTTGTGCGGATATGACTGGACGAAAGCAGAAATATCCGGTTGTGTTTTGGCTAACTCAATCCGAAATATTGTGAAAGTTTCTGCGTTTGTGTATTCCTGATATTATCCACTGACTTTATTTTTTTGAATGTTTTTTTTTTCAGGAACATTTAATTTTGTGCTTAGAAACTCTAATTGGTTCCACATGGAGACACCAGCTGTACATATTTGTATTTTCTAGGGAGAAAGCTAGAGGAACTGCGACAAACAAACATGATATTTCTGTTTGTATCGATGACATTTTATGCACTTGCCTAACGAAAAGACTTTGGTTTTCTCCAAAACCATTTTTACTCTGATTTTCTCGGTGTATTGCATAAAAATTCCACACCAGCTTTTCCAGATAGGACTGGATGAAAACAGAAATATCCCGTTGTGTTTTGGCTAACTCAATCCGAACTATAGTGAAAGCCTCGGTGTTTGTGTTTTCTGGATATTATCGATGGACTTTATTGTTTTGCATGTTTTTATCAGGGATCATTTATTGTGTACCATGAAACACTAATTGGTTCATCATGGGAAAACCAGCTCTTCACATTCGTATTTTCTAGGAAGAACGCTAGAGGAACTGCGGCAAACAAACATGATATTTCAGTTTGTACCGATGACATTTTATGCACTTGCCTAACAAATAGACTTTCCTTTTCTCCAAAACCATTTTAATGTGATTTTCTCAGTCCACTGCATACGAATTACACACCCGTTTGTAAGGATATCACTGGATGAAACAGAAATATCCCGTCTGTTTTGGCTAACTCAATCCCAGATATTTCTACAGCCTGTGTGTTTGCTTATTCCTGCATTATCCACGGATTTTATTGTTTTGAATGTTTTTTATCAGGGAACATTTAATTTTGTCCTTGGAAAGACTTATTGGTTCCACATGGAGACACCAGCTCTACACATTCGTATTTTCTAGGGAGAAAGATAGAGGAACTGCGACAAACAAACATGATATTTCTGTTTGTATAGATGACATTTTATGTACTTGCCTAACGAAAAGACTTTGCGTTTCTCCAATACCATTTTTACTGTGATTTTCTCCGTCCATTGCGTATGAATTCCAAACCACTTTGTCCAGATATGACTGGATGAAAACAGAATTATCCGGTTTTGTTTTGGCTAACTCAATCCTACATATTGCTATAGCCTCTTTGTTTGATTTTTTCTGCATATGATCAATGTCTTTATTGTATTGAATGTTTTTTTTATCGGGGAACATTTTATTTTGAGCTTGGATACAGTAATTGGTTCCACATGGAGACACCGGCTCTACATATTCATATTTTCTAGGGAGAAAGCTAGAGGAACAGTTGCAAACAAACATGATATTTCTTTTTGTATAGATGACATTTTATGCACTTGCCTAACGAAAAGACTTTGCTTTTCTCCAAAACCATTTTTACTGTGATTTTCTCGGTCCATTGCATATGAATTCCAAACAACTTTGTACGGATATGACTGGATGAAATAAGAAATATGCGGTTGTGTTTTGGCTAACTCAACCCGAAATATTGTGATAGCCTCTGTGTTTGTGTTTTCCTGATATTATTCACTGACTTTATTATTTTGAATGTTTTTTATCAGGGAACATTTAATTTTGTGCTTGGAAAAACTAATTGGTTCCACATGGAGACACCAGCTCTACACATTCGTATTTTCTGAGGAGAAAGCTCGAGGAACTGTGGCAAACAAACATGACATTTCTGTTTGTATAGATGACATTTTATGCACTTGCCTAACGAAAAGACTTTGCTTGTCTCCAAAACCATTTTTACTGTGATTTTCTCGGTCCATTGCATACGAATTCCACACCAGTTTGTCCGGATATGACTGGATGAAACCAGAAATATCTGGTTGTGTTTTGCCTAACTCAATCTGAAATATTTCTACAGACTCTGTGTTTGTGTATTTCTGATATTATCCACGGAATTTATTGTTTTGAATGTTTTTTTATCAGGGAACATTTAATTTTGTACCGTAGAAACACTAATTGGTTCCACATGGAGACAGCAGCTCTACACATTTGTATTTTTACGAAGAAAGCTATGGGAACTGCGACAAACAAACACGATATTTCTGTTTGTATAGATGACATTTTATGCACTTGCCTAACGAAAAGACTTTGCTTTTCTCCAAAACCATTTTTACTGTGATTTTCTCGGTCCATTGCATACGATTCCACACGAGTTTGTCCGTATATGACTGGACGAAAGCAGAAATATCCGGTTGTGTTTTGGCTAACTCAATCCAAAATATTGTGAAAGCCTCTGTGTTTGTCTTTTCTGGATATTATCGATGGACTTTATAGTTTTGAATGTTTTTATCAGGGAACATTTCCTTTTGTACCGTGGAAACACTAATTGGTTCATCATGGAGACACCAGCTCTACACATTCGTAGTTTCTAGGGAGAAAGCTAGAGGAACTGTGACAAACAAACATGATATGTCTGCTTGTCTAGATAACATTTTATGCACTTGCCTAACGAAGAGACTTTGCTTTTCTCCAACACCATTTATAGTGTGATTTTCTCGGTCTACTGCATACGAATTCCACACCTCTTTGTCAGGATATGACTGGATGAAACCCGAAATATCTGGTTTTGTTTTGGCTAACTCAATCCCAGATATTGCTACAGCCTCTGTGTTTGTGTATTCCTGATATTATACATGGAATTTATTGTTTTGAATGTTTTTTATCAGGGAGCATTTAATTTTGTGCTTGGAAACACTAATTGGTTCCCCATGGAGACACCAGCTCTACATATTTGTATTTTCTAGGGAGAGAGCTAGAGGAACTTCGACAAACAAACATGATATTTCTGTTTGTATAGATGACATTTTATCTACTTGCCTAACGAAAAGACTTTGCTTTTCTCCAAAACTATTTTTACTGTGATTTTCTCGGTTCATTGCATACAAATTCCACACCATATTTTCCGGTTATGACTGGATGAAACCAGAAATATCCGGTTGTGGTTTGGCTAACTCAATCCCTGATATTGCTACATCCTCTGTGTTTGTCTATTCCTGATATTATCCCCAGACTTTATTGTTTTGAATGTTTTTTGTTAGGGGACATTTATTTTTGAGCTGTGAAACACTAATTGTTTCCACTTGGAGTCACCAGCTGTAAACATTCGTATTTTCTTGGGAGAAAGCTAGAGGAACTGCGGCAAACAAACATGATATTTCTGTTTTTATAGATGTAATTTATGCACTTGCCTAACGAAAATGCTTTGCTCTTCAACAAGACCATTATTACTGTGATTTTCTCGGTCCATTGCATACGAATTCCACACCACTTTGTCAAGATATGACTGGATGAAACCGGAAATATCCGGTTTTGTTTTCGCTAACTCAACCCCAGATATTGCTACAGACTCTGTGTTTGTGTTTTCTGGATATTATCAATGGACTTTATTGTTTTGAATGTTTTTATCAGGGAACATTTAATTTTGAGCTAGGATACAGTAATTAGTTCCACCTGGAGACACCAGCTCTACGTATTCGTATTTTCAAGGGAGAAAGCTAGAGGAACTGTGACAAACAAACATGATATTTCTGTTTGTATAGATGACATTTTATGCACTTGCCTAACGAAAAGACTTTGCTTTTCTCCAAAACCATTTTACTGCGATTTCCTCAGTCCATTACATACGAATTCCACACCACGTTGTCCGGATATGACTGGATGAAACCGGAAATATCTGGTTTTGTTTTGGCTAACTCAATCCCAGATATTGCTACAGCCTCTGTGTTTGTGTATTCCTGATATTATCCACTGACATTATTTCTTTGAATTTTTTTTTTCTCTGGCAACATTTAATTTTGTTCTTGGAAACACTAATTCGTTCCACATGGAGACACCACCTCTACACATTAGTATATTCTAGGGAGAAAGCTAGAGGAACTGCCGCAAACAAACATGATATTTCTGTTTGTATAGATGACATTTTATGCACTTGCCTAACGAAAAGACTTTGCTTTTCTCCAAAACCATTTTTACTGTGATTTTCTCGGTCCATTGCATATGAATTCCAAACAACTTTGTACGGATATGACTGGATGAAATAAGAAATATGCGGTTGTGTTTTGGCTAACTCAACCCGAAATATTGTGATAGCCTCTGTGTTTGTGTTTTCCTGATATTATTCACTGACTTTATTATTTTGAATGTTTTTTATCAGGGAATATTTAATTTTGTGCTTGGAAAAACTAATTGGTTCCACATGGAGACACCAGCTCTACACATTCGTATTTTCTGAGAAGAAAGCGAGAGGAACTGTGGCAAACAAACATGACATTTCTGTTTGTATAGATGACATTTTATGCACTTGCCTAACGAAAAGACTTTGCTTTTCTCCAAAACCATTTTTACTGTGATTGTCTCGGTACATTGCATACGAATTCCACACCAGTTTGACCAGATAAGACTGGATGAAACCGGAGATATCAAGTTTTGTTTTGGCTAACACAATCCCAGATATTACTACAGCCCCTGTGTTTGTGTTTTCTGGATATTATCAATGGACTTTATTGTTTTGAAAGTCTTTTTTCGGGGAACATTTTATTTTGAGTTTGAATACAGTAATTGGTTCCACATGGAGACACCAGCTCTACACATTCGTATTTCGCGGGAGAAAGCTAGAGGAACTGTGGCAAACAAACATGGTATTTATGTTTGTATAGATTACATTATATGCACTTTCGTAATGAAAAGCTTTGCTTTTCTCCAAAACCATATTTACTGTGATTTTCTCAGTCCATTGCATAGGATTTCCACACCAGTTTGTCCGGATATGACTGGATGAAACCAGAAATATCCGGCTGTGTTTTGGCTAACTGAATCCGAAATATTGTGAAAGCCTCTGGGTTTGTGTTATCTGTATATTGTCAATTGACTTTATTGTTTTGAATATTTTTTTATCGGGGAACATTTTATTTTGAGCTTGGATACAGTAATTGGTTCCACATGGAGACACCAGCTCTACACATTCGTATTTTCTAGGGAGAAAGCTAGAGGAACTGCGACAAACAAACATGATATTTCTGTTTGTATAGATGACATTTTATGCATTGCCTAACGAAAAGACTTTGCTTTTCTCCAAAACCATTTTTGCTTTGATTTTCTCGATCCATAGCATACGAATTCCACACCAGTTTCTCCGGATATGGCTAGATGAAACCGGAAATATCCGGTTTGTTTTGGCAAACTCAATCCCAGATATTGATACAGCCTCTGTGTTTGTGTTTTCTGCATATTAACAATGGACTTTATTGTTTCGAATGTTTTTTATCGGGGAACATTTTATTTTGAGCTTGGGTACAGTAATTAGTTCCTCATGGGGACACCAGCTCTACACATTCGTTTTTTCAAGGGAGAAAGCTAGAGGAACTGCGGCAAACAAACATGGTATTTCTATTTGTATCGATGACATTTTATGCACTTGCCTAATGAAAAGACTTTGCTTTTCTCCAAAACCATTTTTATTCTGATTTTCTTGGTCCATTGCATACGAATTCCACACCAGTTTGATCAGATATGATTAGATGAAACCAGAGATTTCAAGTTTTGTTTTGGCTAACACAATCCCAGATATTGCTACAGCCTCTGTGTTTGTGTTTTCTGGATATATCCACTGACTTTATTGTTTTGAATGTTTTTTATCAGGGAACATTTAATTTTGTTTTTGGATTCACTTATTGGTTCCACATGGAGTCACCAGCTCTATCTATTTGTATTTTCTCGGGAGAATGCTCGAGGAACGGTGGGAAACAAACATGATATTTCTGTTTGTATAGATGACATTTTATGCAATTTCCTAAAGAAAAGATTTTGCTTTTCTCCAAAACCATTTTTACTGTGATTTTCTTAGTCCATTGCATACGAATTCCCCACCCATTTGTCCGGATATGACTGGGTGAAGCCGGAAATACCCAGTTGTGTTTTGGCTAACTCTATCCCAGATATTGCTACCGGCTCTGTGTATGTGTATTGCTGATATTATCCACGGACTTTATTGTTTTGAATGTTTTTTATCAGGAAATATTTAATTTTGTGCTTGGAAACATTAATTAGTTCCACATGGAGACAACAGCTCTACACAGAAATATCTGATTGAGTTTTGGCTAACTCAATCGAAATATTGTGGAAGTTTCTTTTATTGTGTTTTCTGGATATTGATGACTTTATTGTTTTGAATGTTTTTATCAGGGAATATTTAATTTTGTACCATAGAATCACGAATTGGTTCATCATGTAGTCACCAACTCTACACATTCGTATTTTCTAAGGAGAAAGCTAGAGGAATTGCGGCAAACAAACATGATATTTCTGTTTGTATCGATGACATTTTATGCACTTGCCTAACGAAAAGACTTTGCTTTTCTCCAAAACCATTTTTACTGTGATTTTCTCAGTCCATTGCTTATGAATTCCACACCACGTTGTCCGGATATGACTGGATGAAACCAGAAATATACGATTGTGTTTTGGCTAACTCAATCCGAAATATTGTGATAGCTTATGTGTTTGTGTTTTCCTGATATTATCCACGGACTTTATTGTTTTGAATATTTTTTACCAGGGAATATTTAATTTCGTGCTTGGAAACACTAATTATTTCTGCATGGGAACACAACTCTACACATTCCTATTTTCTAGGGAGAATGTTAGAGGAACTGCGGCAAACAAACATGATATTTCTGAAATATCCGGTTGTGTTTTGGCTAACTCAATCTGAAATATTGTGGAAATTTCTTTTAGTGTTTTATGGATATTATTGATGGACATTATTGTTTTGAGTGTTTTTATCAGGGAACATTCATTTTGTACCGTAGAAACACTAATTGGTTCATCATGGGGACACCAGCTCTACACATTCGTATTTTCTAGGGAGAAAGCTAGAGGAACTGCGGCAAACAAACATGATATTTCTGTTTGTATAGATGACATTTTATGCATTGCCTAACGAAAAGACTTTGCTTTTCTCCAAAACCATTCTTACTGTTATTTTCTCAGTGCATTGCATAGGAATTCCACAGCACTTAGCCCGGATATGACTGGATGAAACCGGAAATATCCTGTTGTGTTTTGGCTAACTCAATCGGAAATACTGCGAAAGCCTCTGGGTTTGTGTTATCTGTATATTATCAATGGACTTTATTGTTTTGAATGTTTTTTATCGGGGAACATTTTATTTTGAGCTTGGATACAGTAATTAGTTCCACATGGAGACACTAGCTCTACATATTCGTATTTTCTAGGGAGAAAGCTAGAGGAACTGCGACAAACAAACATGATATTTCTGTTTGTATAGATGACATTTTATGCACTTGCCTAACGAAAAGACTTTGCTTTTCTCCAAAACCATTTGTACTGTGATTTTCTCAGTCCATTGCATACGAATTCCCCACCCATTTGTCCAGATATCACCTGATGAATCCGGAAATATCCGGTTGTGTTTTGGCTAACTCAATGCGAAATATTGTGAAATCCTCTGTGTTTGTGTTTCCCTGATATTATCGATGGAATTTATTGTATTGAATGTTTTTATAGGGAACATTTAATTTTGTACCGTAGAATCACGAATTGGTTGATCATGCGGTCACCAATTCTACACATTCGTATTTTCTAGGGAGAGAGCTAGAGGAACTGCGACAAACAAACATGATATTTCTGTTTGTATAGATGACATTTTATGCATTGTCTAATGAAAAGACTTTGCTTTTCTCCAAAACCATATTAACTGTGATTTTCTCTGTCCATTGCATATGAATTCCACACCAGGTTGTCCGGATATGGCTAGATGAAACCGGAAATATCCGGTGTGTTTTAGCAAACTCAATCCCAGATATTGCTACAGCCTCTGTGTTTGTGTTTTCACACCACCTTTTCCAGAAATGACTAGATAAAACCAGAAATATCCGGTTTTGTTTTGGCGAACTCAATCCCAGATATTGCTACAGACTCTGGGTTGGTTTTTTCGGGATATTATCAACAGACTTTATTGTTTTGAAAGTCTTTTATCGGGGAACATTTTATTTAGAGCTTGGATACAGTAATTGGTTCCACATGGAGACACCAGCTCTACACATTCGTATTTTCTAGGGAGAAAGCTAGAGGAACTCTGGCAAACAAACATGATATTTCTGTTTGTATAGATGACATTTTATGCACTTGCCTAACGAAAAGACTTTGCTTTTCTCCAAAAGCATTTTTACTGTGATTTTCTCGGTCCATTGCATACGAATTCCACACCTCTTTGTCCGGATATGAGTGGAGAAAACCGGAAATATCCGGTTTTGTTTTGGCGAACTCAATCCCAGATATTGCTACAGACTCTGGGTTGTTTTTTTCGGGATATTATCAACAGACTTTATTGTTTTGAAAGTCTTTTATCGGGGAACATTTTATTTAGAGCTTGGATACAGTAATTGGTTCCACATGGAGACACCAGCTCTACACATTCATATTTTCTAGGGAGAAAGCCAGAGGAACTGCTGCAAACAAACATGATATTTCTGTTTTTGTAGATGACATTTTATGCACTTGTTAACGAAAAGACTTTGCATTTCTTTAAAACCATTTTATCTGTGATTTTCTCTGTCCATTGCATACAAATTCCACTCCAGTTTGTCCGGATATGACTGAATGAAACCAGAAATATCCGGTTGTGTTTTGGCTAACTCAATCCAAAATACTGTGAAAGCCTCTGTGTTTGTGTTTTCCAGATATTATCGACGGACTTTATTGTTTTGAATGTTTTTATCAGGGAACATTTAATTTTGTACCATGGAAACACTAATTGGATCCACATGGGGACACCAGCTCTACATATTCATATTTTCTAGGGAGAAAGCTAGAGGAACTGTGGCCAAAAAAATGATATTTATTTTAGTATCGATGACATTTTATGCACTTGCCTAACGAAAAAACTTTGCTTTTCTCCAAAACCATTTTATCTGTGATTTTCTCGGTCCATTGCATACAAATTCCACACCAGTTTTCCGGATATGACAGGTTGAAACTGGAAATATCTGGGTTTGTTCTGGCTAACTCAATCCCAGATATTGCTACAGCCTCTGTGTTTGTGTTTTCCGGACACTATCAACGGACTTTATTGTTTTGAATGTTTTTTATCAGGGAACATTTAATTTTGTGCTTGGAAACACTAATTGGTTCCACATGGAGACACCAGCTCTACACATTCGTATTTTCTAGGGAGAAAGCTAGAGGAACTGTGACAAACAAACATGATATTTCTGTTTGTATAGATGACATTTTATGCACTTGCCTAACGAAAAGACTTTGCTTTTCTCCAAAAGCATTTTTACTGTGATTTTCTCGGTCCATTGCATAAGAATTCCACACCTCTTTGTCCGGATATGAGTGGATAAAACCGGAAATATCCGGTTTTGTTTTGGCGAACTCAATCCCAGATATTGCTACAGACTCTGGGTTGGTTTTTTCAGGATATTATCAACAGACTTTATTGTTTTGAAAGTCTTTTATCGGGGAACATTTTATTTAGAGCTTGGATACAGTAATTGGTTCCACATGGAGACACCAGCTCTACACATTCATATTTTCTAGGGAGATAGCCAGAGGAACTGCTGCAAACAAACATGATATTTCTGTTTGTGTAGATGACATTTTATGCACTTGATAACGAAAAGACTTTGCATTTCTCCAAAACCATTTTATCTGTGATTTTCTCTGTCCATTGCATACGAATTCCACTCCAGTTTGTCCGGATATGACTGAATGAAACCAGAAATATCCGGTTGTGTTTTGGCTAACTCAATCCAAAATACTGTGAAAGCCTCTGTGTTTGTGTTTTCCAGATATTAGCGACGGACTTTATTGTTTTGAATGTTTTTTATCTGGGAACATTTAATTTTGTGTTGGAAACACTAATTGGTTCCACATGGCGACACCAGCTCTACACATTCGTATTTTCTAGGGAGAAAGCCAGAGGAACTGCGACAAACAAACATGATATTTCTGTTTGTGTAGATGACATTTTATGCACTTGCCTAATGAAAAGACTTTGCTTTTCCCCAAAACCATTTTATCTGTGATTTTCTCGGTCCATTGCATACGAATTCCACACCACCTTTTCCAGAAATGACTGGATAAAACCAGAAATATCCGGTTGTGTTTTGGCTAACTCAATACCAGATATTGCTACAGCCTCTGTGTTTGTGTTTTCCGGACACTATCAACGGACTTTATTGTTTTGAATGTTTTTTATCAGGGAACATTTAATTTTTTACTGGGAAACTCTAATTGGTTCCACATGGAGACACCAGCTCTACACATTCGTATTTTCTAGGGAGAAAGCCAGAGGAACTGTGACAAACAAACATGATATTTCTGTTTGTGTAGATGACATTTTATGCACTTGCCTAATGAAAAGACTTTGCTTTTCCCCAAAACCATTTTTGCTCTGATTTTCTCGGTCCATTGCATACGAATTCCACACCACCTTTTCCAGAAATGACTGGATAAAACCAGAAATATCCGGTTGTGTTTTGGCTAACTCAATCCCAGATATTGCTACAGCCTCTGTGTTTGTGTTTTTCGGATATTATCGACGGACTTTATTGTTTTGAATGTTTTTATCAGGGAACCTTTAATTTTGTACCGTAGAAACACTAATTGGTTCCACATGGAGACACCAGCTCTACACATTCCTATTTTGTAGGGAGAAAGCTAGAGGAACTGTGGCCAAAAAAATGATATTTCTTTTAGAATCGATGACATTTTATGCACTTGCCTAACGAAAAGACTTTGCTTTTCTCCAAAAGCATTTTTACTGTGATTTTCTCGGTCCATTGCATACGAATTCCACACCTCTTTGTCCGGATATGAGTGGATAAAACCGGAAATATCCGGTTTTGTTTTGGCGAACTCAATCCCAGATATTGCTACAGACTCTGGGTTCGTTTTTTCGGGATATGATCAACAGACTTTATTGTTTTGAAAGTCTTTTATCGGGGAACATTTTATTTAGAGCTTGGATACAGTAATTGGTTCCACATGGAGACACCAGCTCTACACATTCATATTTTCTAGGGAGAAAGCCAGAGGAACTGCTGCAAACAAACATGATATTTCTGTTTGTGTAGATGATATTTTATGCACTTGATAACGAAAAGACTTTGCATTTCTCCAAAACCATTTTATCTGTGATTTTCTCTGTCCATTGCATACGAATTCCACTCCAGTTTGTCCGGATATGACTGAATGAAACCAGAAATATCCGGTTGTGTTTTGCCTAACTCAATCCAAAATACTGTGAAAGCCTCTGTGTTCGTGTTTTCCAGATATTATCGACGGACTTTATTGTTTTGAATGTTTTTTATCTGGGAACATTTAATTTTGTGTTTGAAACACTAATTGGTTCCACATGGAGACACCAGCTCTACACATTCGTATTTTCTAGGGAGAAAGCCAGAGGAACTGCGACAAACAAACATGATATTTCTCTTTGTGTAGATGACATTTTATGCACTTGATAACGAAAAGACTTTGCATTTCTCCAAAACCATTTTATCTGTGATTTTCTCTGTCCATTGCATACAAATTCCACTCAAGTTTGTCCGGATATGACTGAATGAACCAGAAATATCCGGTTGTGTTTTGGCTAACTCAATCCAAAATACTGTGAAAGCCGCTGTGTTTGTGTTTTCCAGATATTATTGACGGACTTTATTGTTTTGAATGTTTTTATCAGGGAACATTTAATTTTGTACCATGGAAACACTAATTGGATCCACATGGGGACACCAGCTCTACATATTCATATTTTCTAAGGAGAAAGCTAGAGGAACTGTGGCCAAAAAAATGATATTTCTTTTAGAATTGATGACATTTTATGCACTTGCCTAACGAAAAGACTTTGCTTTTCTCCAAAACCATTTTTACTTTGATTTTCTCGGTCCATTGCATACGAATTCCACACCAGTTTTCCGGATATGACAGGATGAAACTGGAAATATCTGGGTTTGTTCTGGCTAACTCAATCCCAGATATTGCTACAGCCTCTGTGTTTGTGTTTTCCGGACACTATCAACGGACTTTATTGTTTTGAATGTTTTTTATCAGGGAACATTTAATTTTGTGCTTGGAAACACTAATTGGTTCCACATGGAGACACCAGCTCTACACATTCGTATTTTCTAGGGAGAAAGCCAGAGGAACTGTGGCCAAAAAAAATGATATTTCTTTTAGTATCGATGAGATTTTATGCACTTGCCTAACGAAAAGACTTTGCTTTTCCCCAAAACCATTTTTGCTCTGATTTTCTCGGTCCATTGCATACGAATTCCACACCACCTTTTCCAGAAATGACTGGATAAAACCAGAAATATCCGGTGGTGTTTTGGCTAACTCAATCACAGATATTGCTACAGCCTCTGTGTTTGTGTTTTTCGGATATTAACGATGGACTTTATTGTTTTCAATGTTTTTATCAGGGAACATTTAATTTTGTACCGTAGAAACACTAATTGGTTCCACATGGGGACACCAGGTCTACATATTCATATTTTCTAAGGAGAAAGCTAGAGGAACTGTTGCCAAAAAAATGATATTTGTTTTAGAATCGATGACATTTTATGCACTTGCCTAACGAAAAGACTTTGCTTTTCTCCAAAAGCATTTTTACTGTGATTTTCTCGGTCCATTGCATACGAATTCCACACCTCTTTGTCCGGATATGAGTGGAGAAAACCGGAAATATCCGGTTTTGTTTTGGCGAACTCAATCCCAGATATTGGTACAGACTCTGGGTTGTTTTTTTCGGGATATTATCAACAGACTTTATTGTTTTGAAAGTCTTTTATCGGGGAACATTTTATTTAGAGCTTGGATACAGTAATTGGTTCCACATGGAGACACCAGCTGTACACATTCATATTTTCTAGGGAGAAAGCCAGAGGAACTGCTGCAAACAAACATGATATTTCTGTTTGTGTAGATGACATTTTATGCACTTGATAACGAAAAGACTTTGCATTTCTCCAAAACCATTTTATCTGTGATTTTCTCTGTCCATTGCATACAAATTTGACTCCAGTTTGTCCGGATATGACTGAATGAAACCAGAAATATCCGGTTGTGTTTTGGCTAACTCAATCCAAAATACTGTGAAAGCCTCTGTATTTGTGTTTTCCAGATATTATCGACGGACTTTATTGTTTTGAATGTTTTTATCAGGGAACATTTAATTTTGTACCCCAGAATCACTAATTGGATCCACATGGGGACACCAGCTCTACATATTCATATTTTCTAGGGAGAAAGCTAGAGGAACTGTGGCCAAAAAAATGATATTTCTTTTAGAATCGATGACATTATATGCACATGCCTAACGAAAAGACTTTGCTTTTCTCCAAAACATTTTACCTGTGATTTTCTTGGTCCATTGCATACGAATTCCACACCAGTTTTCCGGATATGACAGGATGAAACTGGAAATATCTGGGTTTGTTCTGGCTAACTCAATCCCAGATATTGCTACAGCCTCTGTGTTTGTGTTTTCCGGACACTATCAACGGACTTTATTGTTTTGAATGTTTTTTATCAGGGAACATTTAATTTTGTGCTTGGAAACACTAATTGGTTCCACATGGAGACACCAGCTCTACACATTCGTATTTTCTAGGGAGAAAGCCAGAGGAACTGCAACAAACAAACATGATATTTCTGTTTGTGTAGATGACATATTATGCACTTGCCTAATGAAAAGACTTTGCTTTTCCCCAAAACCATTTTTGCTCTGATTTTCTCGGTCCATTGCATACGAATTCCACACCACCTTTTCCAGAAATGACTGGATAAAACCAGAAATATCCGGTTGTGTTTTGGCTAACGCAATCCCAGATATTGCTACAGCCTCCATGTTTGTGTTTTTCGGATATTATCGACGGACTTTATTGTTGTGAATGTCTTTCTCAGGGTACATTTAATTTTGTACCGTAGAAACACTAATTGGTTCCACATGGGGACACCAGGTCTACATATTCATATTTTCTAAGGAGAAAGCTAGAGGAACTGTGGCCAAAAAAATGATATATCTTTTAGAATCGATGACATTTTATGCACTTGCCTAACGAAAAGACTTTGCTTTTCTCCAAAACATTTTACCTGTGATTTTCTCGGTCCATTGCATACGAGTTCCACACCAGTTTTCCGGATATGACAGGATGAAACTGGAAATATCTGGGTTTGTTCTGGCTAACTCAATCCCAGATATTGCTACAGCCTCTGTGTTTGTGTTTTCCGGACACTATCAACGGACTTTATTGTTTTGAATGTTTTTTATCAGGGAACATTTAATTTTGTGCTTGGAAACACTAATTGGTTCCACATGGAGACACCAGCTCTACACATTCGTATTTTCTAGGGAGAAAGCTAGAGGAAATGCGACAAACAAACATGATATTTCTGTTTGTATAGATGACATTTTATGCACTTGCCTAACGAAAAGACTTTGCTTTTCTCCAAAAGCATTTTTACTGTGATTTTCTCGGTCCATTGCATACGAATTCCACACCTCTTTGTCTGGATATGAGTGGATAAAACTGGAAATATCCGGTTTTGTTTTAGCTAACTCAATCACAGATATTGCTACAGACTCTGGGTTGGTTTTTTCGGGATATTATCAACAGACTTTATTGTTTTGAAAGTCTTTTATCGGGGAACATTTTATTTAGAGCTTGGATTCAGTAATTGCTTCCACATGGAGACACCAGCTCTACACATTCGTATTTTCTAGGGAGAAAGCCAGAGGAACTGCTTTAAACAAACATGATATTTCTGTTTGTGTAGATGACATTTTATGCACTTGCCTAACGAAAAGACTTTGCTTTTCTCCAAAAGCATTTTTACTGTGATTTTCTCGGTCCATTGCATACGAATTCCACACCTCTTTGTCCGGCATGAGTGGATAAAACTGGAAATATCCGGTTTTGTTTTGGCTAACTCAATCCCAGATATCGCTACAGCCTCTGGGTTTCTTCTTTCTGGATATTTTCAACGGACTTTATTGTATTGAATGTTTTTTTATCGGGGAATATTGTATTTTCAGCTTGGATACAGTAATTGGTTCCACATGGAGACACCAGCTCTACACATTCGTATTTTCTAGGGAGAAAGCCAGAGGAACTGCTTTAAACAAACATGATATTTCTGTTTGTGTAGATGACATTTTATGCACTTGCCTAACGAAAAGCCTTTGCATTTCTCCAAAACCATTTTATCTGTGATTTTCTTGGTCCATTGCATACGAATTCCACACCAGTTTGTCCAGATATGACTGGATGAAACCAGAAATATCCGGTGGTTTTTTGGCTAAGTCAATCCAAAATACTGTGAAAGCCTCTCTGTTTGTGTTTTCTGGATATTACCGATGGACTTTATTGTTTTGAATGTTTTTATCAGAGAAAATTTAATTTTGTACCGTAGAAACACTAATTGGTTCGACATGGGGACACCAGCTCTACACAGTCGTATTTTCTAAGGAGAAAGCTAGAGGAACTGCGGAAACAAACATGATATTTCTTTTTGTATCGATGACATTTTATGCACTTGCCTAACGAAAAGACTTTGCTTTTCTCCAAAAGCATTTTTACTTCGATTTTTTCGGTCCATTGCATAAGAATTCCACACCAGCTTGTCCGGATATGAGTGGATAAATCCGGAAATATCCGGTTTTGTTTTGGCTAACTCAATCCTAGATATTGCTACAGACTCTGGGTTGGTTTTTTCGGGATATTATCAACAGACTTTATTGTTTTGAAAGTCTTTTATCGGGGAACATTTTATTTAGAGCTTGGATACAGTAATTGGTTCCAAATGGAGACACCAGCTCTACACATTCGTATTTTCTAGGGAGAAAGCCAGAGGAACTGCGGCAAACAAACATGATATTTCTGTTTGTGTAGATGTCATTTTATGCACTTGATAACGAAAAGACTTTGCATTTCTTTAAAACCATTTTATCTGTGATTTTCTCTGTCCATTGCATACGAATTCCACTCCAATTTGTCCAGATATGACTGAATGAAACCAGAAATATCCGGTTGTGTTTTGGCTAACTCAATCCAAAATACTGTGAAAGACTCTGTGTTTGTGTTTTCCAGATATTATCGACGGAATTTATTGTTTTGAATGTTTTTGTCAGGGAACATTTAATTTTGTACCATAGAAACACTAATTGAATCCACATCGGGACACCAGCTCTACATATTCATATTTTCTAGGGAGAAAGCTAGAGGAACTGTGGCCAAAAAAATGATATTTCTTTTAGTATCGATGACATTTTATGCACTTGCCTAACGAAAAGATTTTGCTTTTCTCCAAAACCATTTTATCTGTGATTTTCTCGGTCCATTGCATATGAATTCTACACCAGTTTGTCCAGATATGACTGGATGAAACCAGAAATATCTGGGTTTGTTCTGGCTAACTCAATCCCAGATATTGCTACAGCCTCTGTGTTTGCGATTTCTGGACACTATCAACGGACTTTATTGTTTTGAATGTTTTTTATCAGGGAACATTTAATTTTGTGCTTGGAAACACTAATTGGTTCCACATGGAGACACCAGCTCTACACATTCGTATTTTCTAGGGAGAAAGCTAGAGGAACTGCTACAACCAAACATGATATTTCTGTTTGTGTAGATGACATTTTATGCACTTGCCTAATGAAAAGACTTTGCTTTTCCCCAAAACCATTTATGCTCTGATTTTCTCGGTCCATTGCGTACGAATTCCACACCACCTTTTCCAGAAATGACTGGATAAAACCAGAAATATCCGGTTGTGTTTTGGCTAACTCAATCCAAAATATTGCTACAGCCTCTGTGTTTGTCTTTTTCGGATATTAACGACGGATTTTATTGTTTTGAATGTTTTTATCAGGGAACATTTAATTTTGTACCGTAGAAACACTAATTGGTTCCACATGGGGACACCAGGTCTTCATACTCATATTTCTAAGGAGAAAGCTAGAGGAACTGTGGCCAAAAAAATGATATTTCTTTTAGTATCGATGACATTTTATGCACATGCCTAACAAAAAGACTTTGCTTTTCTCCAAAACATTTTATCTGTGATTTTCTCGGTCCATTGCATACGAATTCCACACCAGTTTTCCGGATATGACAGGATGAAACTGGTAATATCTGGGTTTGTTCTGGCTAACTCAATCCCAGATATTGCTACAGCCTCTGTGTTTGTGTTTTCCGGATACTATCAACGGACTTTATTGTTTTGAATGTTTTTTATCAGGGAACATTTAATTTTGTGCTTGGAAACACTAATTGGTTGCACATGGAGACACCAGCTCTACACATTCGTATTTTCTAGGGAGAAAGCCAGAGGAACTGCTGCAAACAAACATGATATTTCTCTTTGTGTAGATGACATTTTATGCACTTGCCTAACGAAAAGACTTTGTTTTTCTCCAAAACCATTTTACTATGATTTTCTCGGTCCATTGCATACGAATTCCACACCACCTTTTCCAGAAATGACTGGATAAAACCAGAAATATCCGGATGTGTTTTGGCTAACTCAATCCAAAATATTGTGAAAGCTTCTGTGTTTGTGTTTTCTGGATATTATCGATGGACTTTATTGTTTTGAATGTTTTTATCAGGGAACATTTAATTTTGTGCTTGGAAACACTAATTGGTTCATCATGGGGACACCAGCTCTACACATTCGTATTTTCTAGGGAGAAAGCTAGAGGAAATGAGGAAGACAAACATGATATTTCTGTTTGTATAGATGACATTTTATGCACTTGCCTAACGAAAAGACATTGCTTTTCTCCAAAACCATTTTTATTTTGATTTTCTCGGTCCATTGCATACGAATTCCACACCAGTTTGTCCAGATATGACTGGATAAAACCGGAAATATCCGGATTTGTTTTGGCTAACTCAATCCCAGATATTGCTACAGCCTCTGTGTTTGTGTTTTCCAGACACTATCAACGGACTTTATCGTTTTGAATGTTTTTTTATCAGGGAACATTTAATTTTGTGCTTGGAAACACTAATTGGTTCCACATGGAGACACCAGCTCTACACATTCGTATTTTCTAGGGAAAAGCTAGAGGAACTGCGACAAACAAACATGATATTTCTGTTTGTATAGATGACATTTTATGCACTTGCCTAACGAAAAGACTTTGCTTTTCTCCAAAAGC
The DNA here is from genome assembly GCF_033115175.1 of Lepus europaeus. Classification (NCBI taxonomy): domain Eukaryota; kingdom Metazoa; phylum Chordata; class Mammalia; order Lagomorpha; family Leporidae; genus Lepus; species Lepus europaeus. The sequence continues at coordinate 3,232 of NW_026909385.1, read as the reverse complement.
ATTTTTACTGTGATTTTCTCGGTCCATTGCATACGAATTCCACACCTCTTTGTCCGGATATGAGTGGATGAAACCGGAAGTATCCGATTTTGTTTTGGCTAACTCAATCCCAGATATTGCTACAGACTCTGGGTTGGTTTTTTCGGGATATTATCAACAGACTTTTTGTTTTGAAAATCTTTTATCGGGGAACATTTTATTTAGAGCTTGGATTCAGTAATTGCTTCCACATGGAGACACCAGCTCTACACATTCGTATTTTCTAGGGAGAAAGCCAGAGGAACTGCTGCAAACAAACATGATATTTCTGTTTGTGTAGATGACATTTTATGCACTTGCCTAATGAAAAGACTTTGCTTTTCCCCAAAACCATTTTTGCTCTGATTTTCTCGGTCCATTGCATACGAATTCCACACCACCTTTTCCAGAAATGACTGGATAAAACCAGAAATATCCGGTTGTGTTTTGGCTAACTCAATCCAAAATATTGTGAAAGCTTCTGTGTTTGTGTTTTCTGGATATTATCGATGGACTTTATTGTTTGAATGTTTTTATCAGGGAACATTTAATTTTGTACCATTGAAACACTAATTGGTTCATCATGGGGACACCAGCTCTACACATTCGTATTTTCTAGGGAGAAAGCTAGAGGAAATGAGGAAGACAAACATGATATTTTAGTTTGTGTAGATGACATTTTATGCACTTGCCTAACGAAAAGACTTTGCTTTTCTCCAAAACCATTTTTACTATGATTTTCTCGGTCCATTGCATACGAATTCCACACCAGTTTGTCCAGATATGACTGGATAAAACCGGAAATATCCGGATTTGTTTTGGCTAACTCAATCCCAGATATTGCTACAGCCTCTGTGTTTGTGTTTTCCGGACACTATCAACGGACTTTATTGTTTTGAATGTTTTTTATCAGGGAACATTTAATTTTGTACCATTGAAACACTAATTGGTTCATCATGGAGACACCAGCTCTACACATTCGTATTTTCTAGGGAGAAAGCTAGAGGAACTGCGACAAACAAACATGATATTTCTGTTTGTATAGATGACATTTTATGCACTTGCCTAACGAAAAGACTTTGCTTTTCTCCAAAAACATGTTTACTGCGATTTTCTCGGTCCATTGCATACGAATTCCACACCTCTTTGTCCGGATATGAGTGGATAAACCCGGAAGTATCCGGTTTTGTTTTGGCGAACTCAATCCCAGATATTGCTACAGACTCTGGGTTGGTTTTTTCGGGATATTATCAACAGACTTTTTGTTTTGAAAGTCTTTTATCGGGGAACATTTTAGTTAGAGCTTGGATTCAGTAATTGCTTCCACATGGAGACACCAGCTCTACACATTCGTATTTTCTAGGGAGAAAGCCAGAGGAACTGCTTTAAACAAACATGATATTTCTGTTTGTGTAGATGACATTTTATGCACTTGCCTAATGAAAAGACTTTGCTTTTCCCCAAAACCATTTTTGCTCTGATATTCTCGGTCCATTGCATACGAATTCCACACCACCTTTTCCAGAAATGACTGGATAAAACCAGAAATATCCGGTTGTGTTTTGGCTAACTCAATCCAAAATACTGTGAAAGATTCTGTGTTTGTGATTTTCGGATATTATCGACAGACTTTATGTTTTGAATATTTTTATCAGGGAACATTTAATTTTGTACCGTAGAAACACTGATTGGTTCCACATGGGGACAACAGGTCTACATATTCATATTTTCTAAGGAGAAAGCTAGAGGAACTGTGGCCAAAAAAATGATATTTCTTTTAGTATCGATGACATTTTATGCACTTGCCTAACGAAAAGACTTTGCTTTTCTCCAAAACATTTTATCTTTGATTTTATCGGTCCATTGCATACGAATTCCACACCCGTTTTCCGGATATGCCAGGAAGAAACTGGAAATATCTGGGTTTGTTCTGGCTAACTCAATCCCAGATATTGCTACAGCCTCTGTGTTTGCGTTTTCCGGACACTATCAACGGACTTTATTGTTTTGAATGATTTTTATCAGGGAACATTTAATTTCGTGCTTGGAAACACTAATTGGTTGCACATGGAGACACCAGCTCTACACATTCGTATTTTCTAGGGAGAAAGCTAGAGGAACTGCGACAATCAAACATGATATTTCTGTTTGTATAAATGATATTTTATGCACTTGCCTAACGAAAAGATTTTGCTTTTCTCCAAAAGCATTTTTACTGTGATTTTCTCGGTCCATTGCATACGAATTCCACACCTCTTTGTCCGGATATGAGTGGATAAAACCGGAAGTATCCGGTTTTGTTTTGGCGAACTCAATCCCAGATATTGCTACAGACTCTGGGTTGGTTTTTTCGGGATATTATCAACAGACTTTATTGTTTTGAAAGTCTTTTATCGGGGAACATTTTAGTTAGAGCTTGGAGACAGTAATTGGTTCCACATGGAGACACCAGCTCTACACATTCGTATTTTCTAGGGAGAAAGCCAGAGGAACTGCTGCAAACAAACATGATATTTCTGTTTGTGTAGATGACATTTTATGCACTTGCCTAATGAAAAGACTTTGCTTTTCCCCAAAACCATTTTTGCTCTGAATTTCTCGGTCCATTGCATACGAATTCCACACCACCTTTTCCAGAAATGACTGGATAAAACCAGAAATATCCGGTTGTGTTTTGGCTAACTCAATCCAAAATATTGTGAAAGCTTCTGGTTTGTGTTTTCTGGATATTATCGATGGACTGTATTGTTTTGAATGTTTTTATCAGGGAACATTTAATTTTGTACCATTGAAACACTAATTGGTTCATCATGGGGACACCAGCTCTACACATTCGTATTTTCTAGGGAGAAAGCTAGAGGAAATGAGGAAGACAAACATGATATTTCTGTTTGTATCGATGACATTTTATGCACTTGCCTAACGAAAAGACATTGCTTTTCTCCAAACCATTTTTACTTTGATTTTCTCGGTCCATTGCATACGAATTCCACACCAGTTTGTCCAGATATGACTGGATAAAACCGGAAATATCCAGATTTGTTTTGGCTAACTCAATCCCAGATATTGCTACAGCCTCTGTGTTTGTGTTTTCCGGACACTATCAACGGACTTCATCGTTTTTAATGTTTCTTTATCAGGGAACATTTAATTTTGTGCTTGGAAACACTAATTGGTTCCACATGGAGACACCAGCTCTACACATTCGTATTTT
>NW_026909384.1:0-63000 GCF_033115175.1 Lepus europaeus | reverse complement strand
CCTTAATTAAGGATAGACTGGGGCCAGCACTGTGGTGCAGTGGTGTAATCCTTTACCTACAGTGCCGGCACCCCATATGTGCACCAGTTCTAGTCCCCATTTCTCCTCTTCCCACCCAGCTCTCTACAATAGCCTGGGAAAGCAGTAGAAGATGGTCCAAGTGCTTTGGTCCCTGCAAAAATGTGGGAGACCTGGAAGCTCCTAGCCTGGATTGGCCCAGCTCTAGCCGTTGCAGTCATTAGGGGAGTTAATGAGCATATGGAAGACCTTTCTCTCTGTCTCTTCCTCTCACTATCTGTAACTACACCTGTCAAATAAATAAATAAAATCTGTGTGTATATGTATATATGTGTGTATACACACACACACACACACACACACACACACACATATATATATATATATATATATATATATATATATATACATAATGAACCAAAACGTGGCATTCTCCATTTGGCACAAGGGACAGGATCCAATATCTACTGTCTATGTCAGTATGTCAGTATAATGCAGGAGATTGCCTCTCTACCAAACAAGAAAAGCTATTTAAGTTCAGCTGGAAACCATTCTGCTGACTGTTGACCTTATTTACTGTTAGTCTGGATGGTTTCATTGGTTGCAATCCAGAGACCCAATTTTCCCATAGATATTAACATTAGCAAACATGAAGATTTTGTAAGAAAAGCTTAACCTGAGAGTTATGATTAATAACTATTTTAACAAAATTTCTCAGAACTCATCTAGTCCAAACCTTGGACAATTGGAAGCTGTTGTACTTGGCCCACCCATAATCGAAGTGGATTCTAAATTCTTTAACTGCAAGGAGAGTATCATAGACATTAATGCTCCAAACTGATCCAGTTCCCTGCTAATGTGTCTGGAAAAGCAGCACAGGATGACTCAAATATTGGGGCTCCTGCACCCATGTGAGAGACTGAAAGAAGGCCCTGGCTCCTGACATCAGTCTGGCCTAGCCACAGTCATTGCAGCCATTTGAGGAGTAAACAAACCAGGAGGAAGATCAATCTCTCCCACTCTCTCTTTCTAGTGCTGCCTTTCAAATATATAAATAAATCTTTTAAAAAGTAGATCACTTCAATAAATTTGCCATTGCTCAGTCATGATGACTTTTACTACCTAAAGTTCTTTTTCAAAAGATTTATTTATTCAAAAGGCAGAAAGAGGAGCTGGTGTTGTGGTACAGTGGACAAAGCTGCTATCTGTTACACTGGCATCCTGTATGTGCACCAGTTCAAGTACCAGCTATTCCACTTCTGATCCAGCTCCCTGCCAATGGACTGAAAAAACAGTGGAAGATGGGCGAAGTGCCTGGGCTGTTGCCACACACATTAGAGGAGAAGCTCCTGGCTTCAATCTGGCCACATTTTGGCTATTGAAGTCATCTCAAAAATGAATCAGGTGATGGAAGATTTCTGTCTCTCCCTCTCTCTGTAGCTCTTTCAAATAAATAATGAAATATTTTAATATGATAAAAAAGGCAGAGAGACACAGAGACAAAGAGGGAATGAGAAACATAGAGATCTCCCATCTGCTGGTTCACTTTCTACATGGCTACAACAACTGTGCAAGACCAGGTTCTCAAGTCCCTATTTAGGTTACAGTTCTCCAAATTAGATGACAGGAATCAAAGAATTTGAGCCATCATCCATTGCTTCCCGGGGATATTAACATGAAACTGATTTGGAAGTGGAGTACCCAAAACTCAGATTAGCACTGCTATATAGGATGTAGGCATCTGTTGTGATGGCTAACAAATTGGAAAACCTAGAGGAATAAAATCAACAGATTCCTGGACATACACAATATACCAAAATTGAGCCAAGAAAACACATAGAAAAGCTAAACAAATCAAAAACCAAGACAGAGATTGGATGAGTAATAACGACCCTCCCAACAAAGAAAAGTCCAGGATCAGACAGCCTCACTATTGAATCTTCCAGACTTTTAAAGAAGAACTAATTCCATTTCTTCTCAAACTGTTCAAAACAACTGAAAGAGAGACAATCCTCTCAAACTCCTTCTATTAAGCCTGCATCACCTTAATTCTTAAACTAGAAAAAGATACAGTGGAAAATGAAAACTATAGAAAAATATCCCTGATGGGGGCCGCTGCCATGGCACACTGGGTTGATCCTCCACCTGCAGAGCTGGCATCCCATGTGGGTGCCAGTTCTGGTCCCAGTTGCGCCTCTTCCAGTCCAGCTCTCTGCTCTGGCCTGGGAGGGCAGCGGAGGATGGCCCAAGTGCCTGGGTCCCTGCACCTGCATGAGACCAGGAAGAGACATCTGGCTCCTGGCTTCAGATCAGCACATATCCAGCCATTGTGGCCATTTGGTGAGTGAGGCAGTGAAGAGAGGACCTTTCTTCCTGTCTCTCTCTCACTTTCTGTAACTCTACCTGGAAGTAGAGTTAAAAATTTTTAAAAAGAAAGAAACATATCTGTGATGAACATAGATGCAAAAATCCTCATAAAAATATGTAATTGAATCCAAATGACCACAATGCCTGGAGCTAGGCTGATCTGAAGCAAGGAGCCAGGAGTTTCTCCAGGGTTTCCCACATGAGTGCAGGGGCCAAAGTACTTGAACTATTTTCCACTGACTTCCCAGCCCATTTGCAGAGAGCTGGATCATTAGAGCAGCAGCCAGGATACAAACTGATACCCATATGATATGCCAGTGTGGATGGCAGAGGCTCAATCTAGTACACCACAGCACTAGCCCCCCAAAAGCAATTACAGATTCAATGAGATCCCAATCAAAATACCAACAACACTCTTCTGAGATCTAGAGAAAATAATGCTAAAATTGGTATGAAAATGCAAGAGACCCCAAGTAGTTAAAGGAATCTTAAACAACAAAAATAAAGTTGGAAGCCTCACAATACCAAAATTCAAGACCTATTACAAGACAGTTATAATCAAAACAGCCTGGTACTGGCACCAAAAAGTCATGTGGATGAATGAGGTAGAGTAGAATCCCCAAAAATTAATCCACAAATCTACAACCAACTAATTTATGACAAATGATCTAAAAGAAATCCCTGGACAAAGAACAGTCTTCAAAAATGGTGCTGGGAAAATTTGACCTTCTCATGCAGAAAAATGAAACAAGATCTCTACCTTACAACTTATACAAAAATACAGTGTAAATGGATTGGTGATCTAAATCTATGATGTGATACCATCAAATTCCTACAGGGAAACATCAGGGAAACTCTGCAAGATACTGGCATCGGCAAAGCCTTCTTGGAAAAGGCTCCAAGAAGCACAATCAATAAAGGTATAAATACTCAAATGGGATTACATCAAGCTAAGAACCTTCTGAACTGCAAAATAAACATTCAACAAGATGAAGCACCTGACAGAATGGAAGAAAATATTTGCAAACTAGGCAACTGAAAAAGTAAAATATCCAAAATCTAGAAAGAGCTCAAAAAACTCAGCAACAAAACAAACAATCCAGTCAAGAAATGGGCAAAGGATATAAATCAGCATTTTTCCAAGGATGGATTTCAATTAGTGAGCAGACACATGAAAACATGCTCAGGAACAATAGCCGTCAGAGAACTGCAAATAAAAGCCACAATGACCTTTTGCCTCATCCAGTTAGAATGGCTCTCATACAGAAACCAAAAGTCAGGAGACAGGGGTTTTGTGTAGCAGGTTAAGCTGCTGCCTGCAGTGCTAGAACCCCACAAGAATGTGATTTTGAGTTTAGGCTGCACCACTCCTGATCCAGCTCCCTGATAATGTGCTTGAGAAGGCAGCAGAAGATGGCCCAAGTACCTAGCCCCCTGCACCCACTTGGGTGACCAGGGAGATGCTTCTAACTGGCTTCAGATTGGACCAGCACCACCTGTTGGTTCATATGGAGAATAAACTAGCAGATAAAATATTTATGCCTCTCTGCCTCTGCCTCTCCCTCTCTGTAACTGCACCTTTCAAATAAAGAATTCTTTTGAAAAAGTCAACAAACAATAAAGGCTGGTGGAGAAGTAAAGAAAAAGGTACCCTAACCCACTGTTGGTGGGAATGAAGCTAGTAGAGCCATTATGGAAGGCAGTGAAAGTTCCTCAGAAATCTGAAAACAGATACACCATATGATCCTGCCATCCCACTCCTGGGAATTTATCCAAATGAAATGAAATAGAATATGCATATGCATGAGTTATCTGTACCCTCATGTTTCTAACAGCTCAATTCACAATAGTTAACATGGAATCAACCCAGATGTCCATCAACTGGTGACTGGAAAAAGAATATGAGCTATATATACAGTCTAAAATACTATTCAGCCATAATTGAGAATGAAATCCTATCTTTTGTAAATAAATGGATGCAACTGGAAACAATTATGCTTCGTGAAAGAAGCCAGTCCTCAAAAGACAAATGCCATATGTTGTCTGATTGGTGGTAATTAATATATAGACAACAAAATGTAGCATGAGTTAAATTGACATTTTGAGATTTGATTATTGTTCATAGCCCTTTTCTGTACTCTTTGAGTATAGAACATATACTCATTGATATTTCTGCTACTACTTGAATTCTTTATTTTGTAGAGGGTTAAAGCTTGTGATTCTTAAATAAAATCAAAGAATGCTGTTGCAAAAATTGAAAGAAAATAAAACAAGAAAGAGGGAGTTGGAAGTATGAGAGAAAGGGAAGATAGGGTAGGATGTTTCAGTTTGCTCTTAAATCTAAATATAAAAATTACATGAAATTTGTTCACTTAATATGAATTTTAAAATATGAAGTTAACACTAGAAGAAAAAGACCTGAGATCAGTGTTTTCTGGATCACCACTAATAAAATTGTCTTCATTTATGTCTGAACATATTTGATTTTTATTAATTTTATAAGAAAATTAACATCACCATTCCTAACAAGACCATCCTGAATCATCCATATCTATCAGTTCCCACTATGCTAATAATTTCTCATGAACTTATATTCATAGCATCTTAAAAAGATGCAATGTGGGGCTGGTGCTGTGGCATAGCAGGTAAAGCTGCTGCCTACAGTTCTGGCAACCCATATGGGTACTAGTTCAAGTCCCGGCTGCTCCACTTCTGAACCAGCTCTCTGCTATGGCCTGGGAAAGCAGTAGAAGATGGCCCAAGTCCTTGGGGCCCTGCACACATGTGGGAGACCCGGAAGAAGCTCCTGGCTCCTGGTTTCAGATCAACACAGACCAGCCATTGTGGCCAACTGGGAGTAAATCAGCAGATGGAAGACCTCTCTATCTCTGTCTCTCTCTCTCTGTCTCTCTCTCTCTCTACCTCTCCTCTATTTGTGCAACTCTGACTTTCAAATAAATAAATAAATCTTTAAAAAACAACCTGATTCATGTTATTATTTATGTCTTTTAGAGGCTTTGCATATGTTGATTACATGAGCCATGAAAATGCATTAAAATGCAAATCCTAGAATAGGAAACTCCATGTTCACTAAACTGGTAAAATCCAGTGCATGTGCTGAAAAACATACACTAGCAATAAATTTGAAAAAGCTATTAAGTATTATAAGTGGCTGTCAAAGAGCTAAAAACCTGACAATAACTCATTAAGTCATTAATTTAGTACATAATGCTGAGAAAAGCAGAAATATTTGTTAAAATTTCTGCTAAAATGCACTAGATTTATAATATTTGAATGCATCTTTCTTATGTGTAATGTAGCCTGTGCTACTTTAGAGTATCAGGAATTTAAAATGTTGGACTGGCGCTGTGGTGGAGGTTAACACCATGGCCTGAAGTGCCAGCATCCCATATGGGGCCTTGTTCAATACCCAGCTGCTCCACTTCTGATCCTGCTCTCTGCTATGGCCTGGGAAAGTAGTAGAAGATGGCCCAAGTCCTTGTGCCCCTGCACCCATCTGGGAGATCCAGAACTAGCTCCCGGATCCTGGCTTCAGAACAGCACAGCTCCAGCAGTTGCAACCAATTAGGAAGTAAACATAAGATGGAAGACCTCTCTCTCTATCTCTGGCTCTCCTCTCTCTTTGTAACTCTGACTTTCAAATAAATAAATCTTTAAAAATCAAGAAATTTAAAATGTGAAAGGTTTTTAAAAAATATGTTTACTTATTGTGAGGCAGAGTTACAGATATAGAGAGGAAGTGAAAGACAGGTCTTCTATCCACTGGTTCACCCCTAAATGGCCAAAATGGCTGGAGCTGGGCCAATCTGAAGCCAGGTGCCAGAAGCCAGGAGTCAGCAGCTTCCTCCAGGTCTCCCACATGAGTGCAGGGGCCCAAGCATTCATGTCATATTCCACTGCTTTCCTAGGCCAGCAAAGAGCTGGATTGGAAGTGCAGAAGCAGGGACTCAAACTAGTGCCAATATGGGATGCTGGTACTGCAGGTGGAGGCTTAACCTACGATGCCACAGAGTGGGCCCAATGAATGGTTTCAGGAAGACACCTTTCATGTAGAATAGGCTGTGATATTGTAAGGTAAGGTTTAGCTTTTATTTCTCACACACCAGTATTCATCTTTTAGCAACTATAAGTATTGAATATCATACATATATACATAAATATAGGTAACTGCAGATTTTGTTGTCATTCTTTCTAATCCTCTTTTTAATGTCTGCTTATAGGCCATCTTATGGATTATTATATTGATGTTACCTGTACACAACCAACAGGCATTTCCACTGTAGGATGCATTTATATGTACAGGTATTTTTGTTTGTATGTACATGAATGCACATTGGATGGAGATAGCACTGACAGTAATACTGTAAGAAATCCTAACACTGGTTTCAAACTTTCTGTCCTCCCTAGAAATGGCTGTCATTGAAGCAGACCACAGGGCCCCTTTTGATGTTATGGACTGAAATGTGCCTCCCTAAAGCTCAAACACTGAAGTGCTAACCACCAACATGACTCTACCTGAAGAAAGTGCTTTTAAGCAGGTCAAATGATATAAGTATCTGTCTCATCGGGAGAAAGGCTTCTGGAAAAATCGAGCCTATTAGGACCTTGATCTTATATTTTCAGCCTCCACAATTCTGAGAAGTAAAATCCCATGATTTAAAATATATTCTCTGTGGTATTTTCTTAGCAAATTAATACATCCTCATTTCTGCCAACATTTCATGCTGTCATCTAGAAGGTCCTTGTGATTGGCAGAGAAATACAGAAATTAAAACTATGACTATAGATGACCAACTATCTACAAACACAAAAAAGATATCCCAGAAGCAACTTACTACCATCCTCCAGTACCCAGAGAAAAACAAGAATGAATCAAGTTGCAGGGCAATACAAAAAAGTGAATAATGAAAGATCACTGCAGAGAGAAATAAGTAAGGGGCTGGTGCTGTGGTGCAATGGGTTAGAGCCTTGACCTTGCATCCCATATGTTGCTGCTATGAGACCGGCTACTCTACTTCCAATCCAGCTCCCTACTAATGCACCTGGGAAATTGGTGGAAGATGGCCCATGTTCTTGGGTGCTAGCACCCACATGAAAGACTTGGAAGAAGTGTCTGGCCTTTCAAAAAAAATCTAAAAATATAGGAGCAGTGTTAGCACTGTTGGAAAAACAGACACATAGTTCAATGGAAAAGAATAGGTAGCTGAAATAAACCGACTTTTCTACAGGCAACTCATATTTAACAAAGAAACTAAAACAAACAGGAGAAAGAAGATTCCTTTTAGCAAATGGTCTAGAGGAAAGTGATTATCCATATGTAGAAGCCTGAAAACATACCCCAATACCTCATACATTATGTAAAAGCAACTCAAGGTGAATTAAAAATCTAAATATAAAACTAAAAACTAAGTAAAGATAGAGGAAACTATGAAACATTAGCATAGACAACAGTTTTGGGTAAGCTTCCAAAAGCACAAGTAACAAAAATAAAACATACAAATTTGAGTATATCAAATTAAGATACATCTTCACAACAAAGTAATCATCAGAGTGAAGATCAATGAACAGAATGGTAGAAAACATTGAAAACTCTGTACAGTTAAGAAATGGGCAATGATTAGAATAGATGTTTCCCAGAAGAAGAAATCTAAATGGTCACGACATATATGAACATGCCCAATGTCACTAGCCATTAGAGAAATATAAATCAGAACCAACAGTAGACTTCATCTGTGGGAGAAGACAATGAATGCTTGGGTTTTCATTTGTGCAACAAATGGGTTTAAAGGACTCTGATCACCTCTAGAGGGCAGAGTCTACATGGAAGTAAGGAAACCTTAATGTTTTCTAATGGGCCTGTTAAATTTGACCAGTGCCTACTATATTTGCCACAAACCTTCCAGTCTCACTACTTTCCTTCTTCTTCCTCTCTCTGTGGCTTGCAAAAATAGTATACCTTCTATAAACAGAGGATACTTTTTGTTTTTATTCCTTCTGTCCCTTATGATATTTCTCTAAGAAATCACAACCCTCAAAGTGTTCATTCATTTCTGCAGTCTGCAGTTTTCATGGGCTACTACATGGCAAAGTACTAGGTTAAAGGAAAGGTATAGGCCAGGAACTGAGCAAAGTTCACAATGATGAAGACATTGGTGGAATGAACCCAATGGAAGACCTCTCTTTCTCTCTCTCTCTCTCTCTCTCTCTCTGCCTCTCCTTCTCTGTCTGTGTAACTTTGATTTTCAAATAAATAAATAACTCTTTAAAAACTAACTAAATAAATAAATATAGTAGTAACCTGGTGGCAACACCTTTCTATCAGAACATGTGAAGCACTCAAACACAGTTTGTCACAAAAAGTCAGCCATAGTTTTCAAGGGCACATCTTCTACTCCACTTCCCCTCTTCTTTCTTACCACTCTTACAGTTATAACTTCTATAGATGCTTCCACACACCAGTCTCTATGAAATTGTAGAACTAATTGCCTCCTATGTAAAAAATGTCATGGGTTTAAACACAGAACCCAAAATAAGACAAGTAACTGGCCTTCTTAATTACACAGTGTGGAATATAAGATTCTCAGTGGATCACTGGGTAACTGTAAAGTACTAGGTAGAGAAAAATTGTTACTTACCTGTATTTATGATGCCGTAATTCTCCACTTTATGCAAACTCAGATTAAAAGAGCTCCAGTTAGTTGCATAGTGAGTAAAGCTACTGCTTGCAGTGTCAGCATCCCATATGGGTGCCAGTTGGGATCCCGGCTGCTCCACTTCCCATCCAGCTTTCTGCTGTGGCCTGGGAAAACAGTAGAAGATGGCCCAAATCCCTCATCTCCTGCACCCACAAGGAGACCTGGACAAAGCTCCTGGCTCCTGGTTTTGTATCAAAACAGCTCCACCCATCTATCTCTGCTTCTGCCACTCTTTAACTCTGCCTTTCAAATAAACAAATAATTATTTTAAAAAACAGCTTCAACACAGAAGAAGCTCCTGGCTACTGGCTTCAGATCAGCACAGCTCTGGCTGCTGCTGCCAATTGGGGAGTGAACCATCAGATGGAAGACATCACTCTCTCTCTCTCTCTCTCTCTCTGCCTGCCAATCTCTGTGTAACTCTGACTTCCAAATGAATAAATAAATCTTTTTTTTTGGACAGGCAGAGTGGATACTGAGAGAGAGACAGAAAGAAAGGTCTTCCTTTGCCGTTCACCCTTCAATGGCCGCCGCAGCCGGCCCACTGCAGCTGGCGCACCACGCCGATCCAAAGCCAGGAGCCAAGTGCTTCTCCTGGTTACCCATGCGGGTGCAGGGCCCAAGCACTGGGGCCATCCTCCACTGCACACCCGAGCAATAGCAGAGAGCTGGCCTGGAAAGGGGCAACCAGGACAGAATCCAGCGCCCCGACCAGGACTAGAACCTGGTGTGCCTGCGCCGCAGGCAGAGGATTAGCCTATTGAGCCGCGGCACTGGTCAATAAATAAATCTTTAAAAAAAAAGCTCCAGTTATTGACAACACAGTAGACTTGCATTAATTTTAGTTCACTTTTTACTTTGCAAAGGGATCACTGGCAGGTAAAAACAGTTGACAGCTTTGCTAACAGGAGAAGAAATAGCTGAAGACAGAAAATGAAAAGCAGCCAAATAAATCATCAGCTACAATTCCATGGCCTTATAGAAGAAATACAGCCACAACCTGAGACAAAGAAAGAGAAGTGGACCCCATCCAACACAAACCTTAAAAAGTGGATGCTCATAATTAATGAGTGAAACAGCTGCCCACTGAAATCTTGTCTAGGAAGGGAAGATGCCCTAAGTTCTACTTCTGTAAACTCCAGTCATAAATCTGTCCTCATAAATCTGCCCCTGGCCTCTCTTTTACAAACAAATGGAGACACCAATCATTGGAAATGTGGTCCTAAGTCATGTAGGCTGCCATTTAAAGCCACCAGAACTGTAACAGCTGAGGTATGATGCTGATTATCCTATACATATTCTAAGAAACTTGAATTTGATGCTCAATTCTCAGGAAATCATTCCAGCTGAGCCTATGGCCATTAATGTAAACTCCGTGGATCCTCCCCTATCTCTCTACCTGTTTAAAAGAAGGGAGTTTTCCCACCCCAGGTTTCTGTAACAGCTCCAAATTCCAGATAGGAAAAATCTGATAATTAAATACAGGAGAGGGATCAATGCACAAAGCTGCTACACAAGCTTCACACTGCTCCCTCTGGGAAAAAGCTGAACACTCAGGGCCACACCCTGCAGGTGTGTCTGTGGGCAACCCACCAGGAAGATGAGGTGCAGGATGAGAGCAGATCCTAGTCAGATCCTCCTTCCCACCCCTCTGCTGCCCCAGGCTCTCTGCTGAAGGCCATCCAGCCCCACCCTGCAGGAACCAGCCTAGGAAACATCAAGAGGCCCTGCCAGACTGCATTCTGAGACCACCCGCAGTGGGAACCAGGCTTATTTAACTGGAGAGGGGGAGTCTCCCCGCCTTCCTTCCCTGTGCTCTCAGCTGCCCTGCATGTGCAGTTTTCCAGAACGCTGCCTTCTCTCTCCTGTAACCACTAAATAAAGCACATTAGGGACAGTTTGGGTGAGGTTCTGCAGGAGAGAGTCTTGGCTCTGGGAGCCTGGGAAGCGGAGGTGGGAGACAGAACTGCCCAGGTCCCAGCCCTGACCTCAGGGAAAGCTGCCATGATCACTGAGAAGTGAGCCTCACTGGGAGCCGCCAGCCCCCCTGGCACCCACCCTTCTCCCACACGCATCTCCGCCCCTTCCTGTACACTAAATCTGCTGCAGAAAGTCCCAGGAGCAGGTACCCTTTCTTCCGGACCCACGGGGAGTGAAGCCGGGAGAGTGGGGCAGAAAGAGTCCCTGGCATGTGGGACCCACAGGCAGACGATGAAGAGGGAAGAAGCAGCAGGAAGCAGGCTCGGAGTGAGCGCTCGGAAACTGCCTGGGATCACATGTGCAGAGCAGGAGATGCAGTAAATTCGGGAGAAGGAGCAGCACAACCCCCAGGGCTGACCTCCACCAGGGAATGAACTCCCTCTGGAGCAACCCATGGGCGGGCACTAGCATGCGCATGCGCACAGGCATTCGGAACGCAGATTACATCGGAGCTCCTGGGGACTCTGGGAAATGGAGTCCAGGCCGCAGCATCCCTAGAGACACCAGCTGGCCCTCCCCAAGGGCTGTAGGCTGGGGTGGGTGCCCACTACCAGAGGGCATTTGCTTTTGTTTATGTCCCTTCTTCCTGTTCTTCCCACCCCAAAATCTCAAGGATCATTTGCTGTTCTTCCTTTCCTGAATCAAAATCTTAAAGAGTGACACCCACTGCTGCTACTGACCCTAAATCCTGGCTCCCTCATAACCTCTGTCTCTTCCAGAAAAATCTTATTTACTGCTTTGGCCCTAGAAATCATAAATGACTACAATACAATGTAACTTTTAACAGAGGTGTAGAAAGCATGGTTTAACATCCAGGTTTGTTTTGTTTTTGTTGTTGTTGTTGTTGTTTGACAGGCAGAGTGGATAGTGAGAGAGAGACAGAGAGAAAGGTCTTCCTTTTTGCCATTGGTTTACCCTCCAATGGCCACTGCAGCTGGCGCATCTCGCTGATCTGAAGCCAGGAGCCAGGTGCTTCGCCTGGTCTCCCATGTGGGTGCAGGGCCCAAGGACTTGGACCATCCTCCACTGCCTTCCCAGGCCATAGCAGAGAGCTGGCCTGGAAGAGGGGCAACTGGGATAGAATCCGGCACTCTAACCAGGACTAGAACCCGGTGTGCCAGTGCTGCAAGGCGGAGGATTAGCCTGTTAAGCCACGGCGCAGGCCAACATCCTGTTTTGAGAATACAATTTTTATTTGTGTTTTATTGATGTTTACAGTTCTTTTAAGATTTATTTATTTATTTGGAAGTCAGAGTTACAGAGAAGGAGAGGCAGAGAGAGAGAGGTCTTCCATCTGCTGGTTCACTCCCCAATTGGCAGCAGCACCACAGCACGAAACCCTTATAGTTCTTTTCAAATCATTTTACACTTTTTATTCATCTAGTACAGAGACAGAAGAATGGACACAGAGCTAACATAGCTGAGAATTCAAGGAGACAGGTTAAGGGGTTAAATGCCTTATATCATATCATTTATACCTTAGATTAATTCTGGGGACAGTATTATCTGGAGTTTACAAAGGAGAAACTGAATGGAAAGAGCTTAGAAAAAACATAGACTTTTTAATAATATTAAAAAACACCAAGTTAAAGGCCAATCAAGGGGCCAGCGCTGTGGTAAAGCAGGTAAAGCTGCCACCAGCATTGACATTCCATATGGGTGGAGGTTGATTCCTGGTTACTCTGCTTTCAATCCAACTCTCTGCTATGGCCAGGGAAAGTGGTGGAAGATGGCCCAAATCCTTGGGCAGCTGCACCTGTGTGGGAGACCCAGAAGAAGCTCCTGGCTCCTGGCATCAGATCAGTTCAGCTCCAGCCATTGTGACCAACTGGTGAGGGAACCAAAAGATGGAAGATGTCTCTCTCTCTCTCTCTCTCTCTCTCTCTCTCTCTCCCCTTCTACTCTGTGTAACTCTGACTTTCAAATAAATAAATAAATCTTTTTTAAAGAGCCAATCAACATATAATACTAGCTTAAAAAATCTTTCTTTTGTCTTGGGTCTCAGTTTTTAAAATATGATTTCTCATAGGGAAAAAATGTGAAAGATACAAAGAGTACCTACAAAATAATTTACACTGTAAAGAACCACATAAGATTATAACTTGTCTAGAAAATAAAGGAGATTCAAAGTTGCTATTATTTCATGGTAATTTTTTCTTATTTTTAATATCAAAATAGTATATAAATATTATGCAGTGCTAGGTATTTGTGTGTTGATATGTTTTATTTTTAAGCAGAAATTCAAAGAGATAACTGGGTAACATGGAGTTCTATGTTTCTGATTACTTCTCTCAATTAGAGATCATGGGATTAGAGTTGGTGCTGGATGGATTAAGAATGCTTAAATCTTTATCCACTGACTTCACACCACCATTTACTGTGTCAGACAATATTCTTTGGGTAGATTGCTCTTTCTTGCCAGACTGTAAACTTCATGGGGTCTAGAAACATATTTGCGTTGACACTAAAACTCAGCATCTTGACAGTCTGTCTTTTAGTTGAATGAATAAATGATATACAAAATAAATATTTCTGCCCCTCAAGAACTGCCTAATAGAGAAGAAAATAAAAATTGATTTAATGACTGTCAGTATTAGGTGAATATATAGTTTGTTGTTCTTACATAAACTTGGTCATAAAAAGGGCATATTAATAATTACACAAAGTTGAAGTGTATAAAAATTTAGGGCCAAGTGGGTTAAATGTTCACCCTAGCTGTGTAAGACATTCCAAGTCAATAGGAGAGGAAGGAGGAAGAGGAGACGGAGTGTAGGTAGAAAAGTGGTTACAGTGGAAAGAATCACCATGCTCATTAATTATTAGCAAAGAGAGAATTTATGATCATTTGTTGCTTAAGAAAGGGTGATAGGCATTATTTAATTATAATGCAGGCATTAATGTTTTCCTGTCTCTGAAATAGGAAGTCTATAACTCAGAATTCCTTGCTGTTTCATCAAAAACAGCTCAAAACAAAAACCTAATTAAGCATAAGAGGAAGTTATGCATTAGAAGTGTATTCTAATCTCTAAGAGGTTCAGGGGTTGGAAAATTCACCCCAAATCTTGCTGCAAAATGTCCCATATATTTTCCATGACCACTACCCATAAGCATAAGCTCTTTTTTTAAAGATTTATTTATTTGTTTGAAAGTCAGAGTTACACAGAGAGAGGAGAGGCAGAAATAGAGGAGAGGGAGAGAGAGAGAGAGAGAGAGAGAGATCTTCCATCTGCTGGTTCACTCCCCAGTTGGCCACAATGGCTGGAGCTGAGCTGATCCAAAGCCAGGAGCCAGGAGCTTCTTTCAGTTCTCCCACATGGGTTCAGGGGTCCAAGGACTTGGGCCATCTTCTACTGCTTTCTCAGGCCATAGCACAGCTGGATCAGAAGTGGAGCAGCCAGGACTCGAACTGGTGCCCATATAGGATGCTGGCACAGCAGGTGGCAGCCTTACCTGCTATGCCACAGCACTGGCCCCCATAAGCCCTGTCTTCTGCAGAGCAGTACCCCAGACACTAGCGAACACATGACATCCCACGGCACACCCACCCCTGGCAATGTTCTGCAGCTCCTGCTCCTCTCCACTTTCACTGGAAGGATCTGCAGCTCCTTTTTTTCATGCGAGTAAGTCTGATTCAGATGATGTCCCTGACACACTTGGCTGGCAAGTGCCATGGCATGTGTCCATGACCTAGCTAAATGCAAAGCTGGAACATTTTTAACTTTTCACTGCCATGGTGAGACAAGGACTCCATCTAATGAAGTAGGGGATTTTTCAGGGAGTCTAGAGAATCAAATATGACAAAATGACAAATCTTAACCAAAGAGTGTCATGGTAGAGAGGAAGGGAACCCAAAATGTATTTTTCTATCTTTTCTTTTCTGATATAAGTGCCTAAAAACAAAGCCAAGGAGGGCTGAGACAGACCCATTCTGAAAATTCCTTAACATCTTCATTTTCATCCAAGTTAATACATTACTTGAAGAAAATAAACTTTTACATAAATGAAAATGTAATACTACAGACAAGTGTACAGGAGAAAATAGGCACTCAGTTACCTTAGAAAAATCTGGGTCCATTAATGTGTTCTTCCAGAAACAATGCTGCAGTACAATAGAACCACAGCCTCTGACATTCCCCCTCCACCCTGATGGATCTTGGGTTTTCCTCCCACCTCCCCTCTCCTGTGAATATATAAGTAGTAGGACAAAAGGAATCCAGAGATACGATGATGGCATTTAACATGGAATAAACATAGTTTTAGTCAGTACAATCCTCAATACTACAATAATAATTCCTAGTTCACTGATTACAAAATTAAGTATATGACATCTATTCCTAATTAATCATTCCATCAAGAGCTTAATGTAGACTTTCAGAGGTGAAAGAAATAGAGATATGTGTAGAGATGTGTATCTCTATAATACAGATTTACCTCTGTACTTTATAGACAATATACCATGTTTGTATTTTTTTTTTTTGCAGTCTGGCATAGTTTATTACATCCAGCTTGTTACTTTGGAAATTTTATGATTAGACATTAATATACAACAAATTTTGAATCTTTACAGATGATATAGAGCACCCTAGGCCCTCCCAAGGGCAGAAAACAGATCAAGAGCTCATACACTGGCTTCAACCACAAGGAGCAGATGAAGATATCATTGGAAAGGTACCTATCCCTGCAGTGTGGCTGCTGAGCAGTTCTGCCCTTAGGGATCTCGTCTGGTTCAGATCACTGAAGAAGGTTACAGGCTTTCTGACATTCCTAAAGATTTCACTGATGAGGATCTAAGATATATTCACTATAGTAAGAGCCTCAGAATGGCTTGTACAATAGAATGTTACTTTTTCTGTGTGAATATGCCTTAAAGCAGTAGAAAGCACACTGATAACTTTCTAAATTAATTCCCTTTGCTGGAGCTTGGTCAGAAGATGAGCTTCTCCACCTTCCCACCAGTCAGGCATTTTGCCAGGTTTGCCAAGCTGTGGCTGGAACTGCGGGACAGATTGGCAAAGTCTGAAGCAGGAAGGTAAATGGTTCAGCCTCCTGCCATCCACACCTTGCTCTAAGGGAGGCAAAGCATGAGATGCCAGCAGGCAGTACCTGCACCCTTGTTCTCCTGCAGCACTGTGCTACCTCCCTCTAGACCACTTCCTCCACCATTGGCACCCAAGAGCCACCTCCAAACATGCAGAGAACATTTCTATTATACAAAGAGTTTGTGGAACATGGAATTAAAAGATAGGTGTAAAGGCCAGCATTGTCAAGCAGCAGGTTTAGCCACTTTTTGTGATGTACACATCCCATAGGGGAGCTCCAGTTCAGTCCTGGCTGCTCTGCTTCAGCTTCCTGCTAATGCAGCAGATGTTGACTTATATGCTTGGGCCCCTGCCACCCATGTGGGAGACTCAGAGGGCATTCTTGGCTAATGACTTCTGCCTGGACCAGCCCTGCCCCAGCTATTGCATGCACCTGGTGAGTGAGCCATCAGATAGAAGATCTATCTCCCTGCCTAACTCTGCCATCTTAAAAAAAAGGTACAAAGAAACTGAAAGCCATACATATGGAATATACATAGTATGAAGTATGTGTAGCTCTCACAATTTATTTAGTTATTTTTGAACTTAACACCTTAAAAAATAACTTGAAAGACAGCAACTGAGATCCTCCATCCACTGCTTTATTTTCCAGATGTCCATAACAGCTGGGGCTGGCCCAGCCAGGAACTCCAAGCCTTTAAGCCATCATCTGCTGCCTCCCAGGTGCACAAGCCTGACCCACTATGAACAGATGCCCCTAATTTTTTTTATTTTTCCATAAACTTTTTAAAGTCACTTTTGCCAAAAGGTTCCTGACACCTCTCTTTTTGCTTTCATAGTGGCAGACTCTGGAATGCCATCTCCCAGTACAGAAGACAGCCTCAGCAGTCCTCAAAGGCCAACAAGTAGGTGGATGGTTACAGGGTGAGCAAATCCTGTACATATTTGTTGTTAATGTAACTGTGAATGTGGCCAGTGCCAGGGCTCACTAGGCTAATCCTCTGCCTGCGGTGCTGGCACACTGGGTTCTAATACCAGTTGTGGCACCAATAACTTCCCAGTTGCTCCTTTTCCAGTTCAGCTCTCTGCTGTGGCCCAGGAAGGCAGTGGAGGATGGCCCAGGTGCTTGGGCCCTGCACCCGTATGGGAGACCAGGAGGAAGTACCTGGCTCCTGGCTTCGGATCATCACAGGCACCAGCCATAGCAGCCATTTGGGGGTGAACCAATAGAAGAAAGACCTTTCTCTCTGTCTCTCCCTCTCTCACTAACTCTGCCTGTCAAAAAAATGTAACTGTGAATGTCCATATAATTTTGTTCTATTTACACAAAAATATCTTTGTTTAACAATTGAAGATTGATGCTGTAAAACCTGTCCTCTAATTTTTTGCTATTTTATTATTTATAAACCCATTTTGAAGATTTGTAGATCCATAAGTCCCTTGAGGACAGAGCACCCTGGTTTTGATATCCTTCACAGAAATACAAACTGACTTCCATGGCGGGGGGGGGGGGGGGAATCACTACAAACTATTGATCTTGTCGGAAAGCAAATAAGAGGCTGGGAGAATGGTTGCTCTGGATATGCACAGTAACTACTATAGCACTTAAATAACTATAAAGAACCTGACTGTAGGAAATAATTATAAAGAATTGTCTTGGTCCCTCTGCCAGCTCTAATCCTCTCATTAGGGAAGTGACAGTCCAACAGTCATGTGAACACACCTGAGGGCAGGCAATGAGCTCTGCACCTTCAAATGGTGGCAAGGTTACAGCAGGCACACAAGGAGTTGCTCTTCCTTTAAGTAAACAGGGAGTATTTGTTAAAAATATTACACTGAAATTTGGGGAATCTCTGTATTGCCCTATCCTCACATTACTTAACATTCAATTACATTTTTTAAAAGATTTTATTTATTTATTTGAGAGGTAGAGTTACAGAGAGAGAGGCAGAGAGAGAAAAGGGGTCTTCCATCTGCTGGTTCATTCCCTAAATGGCTGCAATGGCCAGAGATTGGGCCGATCTGAAGCCAGGAAATCAGGAGCTTCCTCTGGGTCTCCCATGTGGATGCAGGGGTACAAGCACTTGGGCAGCTGGCCCTAGCATGCTGACTGGTTCCACTGTTCAAGCACACATCTCCCATTCTCTTTTGGTGGGTCTACTGTAAAGAATTACTGTAAAGAGTATCTACAGTAATTAATATCTTACTGTTGCTCTTCTGTCCACCTGCAGGCCTGAGGGAAGAGCACTTGAATATGCACTGTGGAGTTCTGGACGTAGTTTCCAAAATTCAGTCTCTTTGCAGCTCAGAGACTCTGTCCTCATCAATCACCTGAAAGCCTGCAGGAGTAGGGAGAAGCTGTGTTTGAAGAATTCGCAAATAAAATGCATTGAAGTCAACCACTACCACCTACACCACACCCCTAATTCAGGATTCTGGCAAATTCCAAACAGACCAGGAGTGACTCAGGAGATGACCCCGACTCCTTGCTCTGAAAGGCTCCAAAGAGCCTGGTGCACCCAGGGCGAGCCCAGCGCATCGCCCTCCCACCCTTGCACCAGGACGCCCGGCTCCCAGAACCTCCAGAACCTCCAGGAGGCGAGCGGCTGTCCCACAGGTCCAGGCACATGCGAACGCGCACCCAGAGCTAACCCAAAAAGCAGGCCCAGCTTGGGGGTTGCCTCCTGACAAAGTTGCTGTCTCCTACTCCCTCCAGGAAGGCTGCAGGCCAGCACGCTGAGTGAAGGAAGCCGCCTCCGTGGGAATCCCACTCCACCTGCGGGCAGGGCTGGGGGAAGAAGGGCTAAGCCAGCCTCCGCTCCAGGACTGCAGCCTGGGAAAGTCCAGGGCCCCAGCCTCCCTGCCAGGTGTGGCATCTCCCTGAGTGTGCTCTGAGCCCGGCCTCAGCCATCAGCAGCTCCCTGGCTTCCAGAATCTGCTACAGGGTGGCTCAGGCTCCGCCCAGCCAGGGGCCTCGGACCAATCCTCGCTGTCCTGGGACAGGACCGGTGCTGCCAGACTTGCCCCAACCCGGGCCGGCTATAAAGGTGGTGCTCATTGGCGGGCAGCTGGTAGTTGCTGTGTGTGGGGGTGGCGTGGGTGGTGTTACGTTCTTGGCCTTTGAGCTCAATTTCGGACCTTGGGACGAGAACACAGGCGGCAGCGTCGAGAGCTAGGAGAGCCGGGAAGGGAGGCAGACCCGGTGAATGCGACCCTCCGCCTCTCCTGCCAGCCCCGCTGGCTGAGGTTTGCAGCAAGAGTGGCACTTGGGGAAGCAATGAAGGCCGAGTCTCATCAGGAAAACCAAGCATGCCGTGCTGATTTGCGCATTGATGCTGCATCTGTGTGGTCTGCACGGGCAGACACCCAGGAAGGGCTTGGTGGGAGGGCGCTGGAGGTGCACTGGGCTCGATGCTGTAGGCATCGAGGGCAGCAGAGTCCTGCGGGGTCCCTAGAGATCTTGGCCGCACTGTGCCTTCCGTCATCCACCCTCCTGGGCTGCTGCTGGGTCAGTGTTTCTGCGGTTGGATATCTTGTTCGAGTCCATGGTCGTTTTCTCATGATGGGCTGATCTCACGCAGTGACAACCGTGGAACAAATCACTGTTCTGCAGCATCTGCCTCCCAGGAGCATTGCGGGTTACAGGGGGGCACGGGTGAGCCAGTGGCACCTCCTGTGCGTGGTCTCTGGCCCGTCCAGGATCGAAGGTGGAAAGGGAAGCAGAGGAGCCGGCTCAAGGCAGTCCTGCTGTGGGTTCCATCAGGTGTGAAATGTCTCCTGATTGCAGTTAACCTTGCAGGGAAACTGTCCCCTTTTGTGGGCCAGAGACAGCATCTGCTTTATTAGCTGTGCAGTGTATTGAAAATGAAAATTTGGGCAGTCCTATCTTTAGCCCTCACAGCAGTAGTTACATTCTGAGCAACTGATGAAACTGCTCAGTACTTCAGGGCTGAGTTTAATATTACATGGGTAAGCCTGCTATTGGCTTTTGGTTTGTACCTATTGGGTGACTTTATTTGGTAAAAATGCATTCAGGTCAATAGTGTACTCAAGGGTGGTCATTTAGTGAAATGTACTTTTTTAAAAAGAATAAAAGATTTGAAGACATGATAAAGCTATTTATTGCAAAATCCCACCACTCCTGGGAAGGCCAAAATCAGCAAGAAAAGCAAATAGCAAACTTTCATCAAGTAAGTTGAGATTCCTATGTTTGCAATCTGAACAGCTCACTGCTGAGCTGGGAGGGGAACTGCTCTGAGCACAACTCACTACAGAACTGCTCTTGCAGACCTTCCCTGAAAGAAGCACTGCTGTGGTCAGAAGTATTCCAGGAGTTGCTGGCCTGCAAATGTGAATTAGTCTTGAATTTAATCCACTGGAAGTATCACAAGAGTGCAGAAAGGCTGTGTCCTCAAACACACATGAGCAGCTCACCAAGGGGAATGAGACTTAACCTAGAAGGTCTGTTTATCTCCTTTTATTTCGCAGCATATTCACCCCAGGTGGGGAAGATAAATCACCCTTCAGCACTATACTGATTCTGAACAGTAATTCAGTGTTTCTGTATTTAAATTTAAAAATTCCCATGAACTCAAATGTTTTTGTGTAGGTGCTAATAGTACTACAAGCCCTAGCAGTTCTTTTATTTTATTTTATTATTTATTGATTTATTTGTAAGTCAGACTTACAGAGAGAGGAGAGGCAGAGAGAGATGTTTTCCTTCTGGTGGTTCGCTTGGCAGTTGGCCAAAAGGGCCGAGCTGTGCTGATCTGAAGCAGGAGCCAGGAGCTTCTTCTGGGTGCAGGGGCCCAAGGACTTGGGCCATCTTCTACTGCTTTCCCAGGCAATAGCAGAGAGCTGGATCAGAAGTGGAGCAACCAGGTCTTGAACCAGCACACAAATGGGATGCTGGCACTTCAGGCCAGGGCGTTAACCCACTGTGCCACAGCGCGGGCCCCAGTCCTAGCTGTTCTATGTTGTTTAGCATTTCACCTTCAGTGCCAACTGCTAATAATACAGTAGAGTTGCAGAAGACCTGACAGTCATGCACACCTTACCATAAGATAGTACTGTGTAAAATAAATATTTTAAATATAAAGACAATCTTATTTCACAGCGGAGGAAGAACCAGAGTGCTAAAATGACTTGCTAATGTCATTTAGCTCTTTTGGTACAGAAACAAGGAAGGCTCTCAGCTTTATGCCACTTGCTTCAACTAGATGAGCCTGTAATTTTAAAGACACTCAACTTGGGCTCCATGAGTTTACATGAATTGTCCAATGTTACATGACAAAGAAGCAAGAAAGCCAGAAGTAAAAATTATTGCTCTCATCTTTCTCTTCCTTATCCACTATGGAAGTCTGATTTACAGTTATAAATTATTCAAATATCATTTACAACCAAGAAACATTATTTTTTGCTAACTTTAACAATGAAACTATTTTTAGCCATTGAGGAATTTATTTTAATGAAAGATATAGACATCCTTTTTTGTTTTGTTTTTTAATTTGAGATGCAAAGAGACAAACAAGTAGACAGAGAAGTGGTATTCACCCTCTAGTTCACTGCTCAAAGGTCCACAGTGGCCAGAGCTGGCCCAGGAGCAGGGAACCCCATCATCTGAGCCATCACTTGCCAGCTCTCAGGGTCTGCATTTTCAGGGAGTTGGAGTCAGGGACTGGGACTGGGAATCAAACCCAGGAACTCCAATGTGGGACACAGATATCTGAACCACAAGGCTACACTCTGGCTTCCAGACTTGTTTTTTCACCAGTCATCTGAAAATGAAAGTTAGTTAGGACCTGAAATCCAAGACTCTGGAGTCCTCAGGTGTGTGTGTCTATGCATGAGAGTTAGTTGGGTTGCCCAAGCAGAGTCTGCAGTTTAAAGAGAACAGAAGAGTGAAATGTGTGTCAGAGGATATCAGCACTGGAGAGGTGGCTGTGCTCTAGTAAGAGGCTGAGGAGGACAAATCCACAGAGAGCAGCAGCACCAAGGGAGTGTGCTAGAAGGTAGGGAGAAAAAAATGTTGAAAACTAAGTATTTTAAAAAGGTTTGTTTATTTGGAAGACAGAGTTATAAAGAAGGAGAGATAGGGATGGGGGAGGAAGAGATCTCCCATCTTCAGGTTCACCCACCAAATGTTCACAATGGCTGGGACTGGGTCACATCAAAGCTCAGATCTGGAACTCCATCCAAGTCTCACTCATGGTGGCAGGGACTCGAGAACTTGGGTTGTCTGCTGCTTCTCAGATGCACTGCAGAGAGCTGGATGGGAAGTAGAATAGCTGAGACACAAACCAGTGCCTATATGGGATGCCAGCATTGCTGGCAACAGATTATCCTAATGCATCACAACACTGGCTCCAACAAATGAATTTAGGTAAAACAATTCAAAATGCCAGGGAAATAGCTATTAAAATGTCAGGGATGAGCACTGTGGTGCAGCAGGTTAAACCACTACTTAGGAGGCATACGTCATTCTTAAGTATGAGAATTTTTTTTAACCACTTTTGTACAAGAGAGTAACAGGATGAAAACTGTTCTCCAAGGAGTCTGATCTGATAACCTCATATAGGATAGACTGAGATGAGAAGAAATTGCAAGACAGATTATGAGTGCAGAAAAGAGGAAACTAAAACTGGAATGAAAGCATGAGGAAGGAAATGCAATCCATGTTTTGCAAGAAATAAAATCAAATATATATACTGTTTATAGAAAAATAGAAATAAAAGCAAATATAAGAGAGTTTCAAAAGTTTGTGGAAATGGAATTAAAAGATAATCTTATTTTATGCAACAAATTTTGAAATCTATGCATGTGAACGGTCTTCAAAAAGTTCATGGAAAATGTCTATTATACAAAAATGGTACATGGATTTCAAAATAATTTTAAAGAAAATCCATTTATTTTTAATTTTTTATTTATTTGAGAGGTAGAGTTACAAAGAGTGTGAGAGAGAGACAGAAACGTCTTCCTTCTGCTGTTTCACTCCCGATGGCCGCAACAGCTGGAGCTGTGCTGAACCGAAGCCAGGTGCTTCTTCCCAGTTTCTCATGTGGGTGCTGGGGCCCAAGCACTTGGGCCATTTTCTACTGCTTTCCTAGGCCATAGCAGAGAGCTGGATTGGAAGAGAGGCAGCCAGGACTAGAACCGGCACCTATATAGGATGCCAATGCCACAGGTGGAGGATTAACTTTGTTTATTTTTATGAAAGGCAGTTATAGGGGGGTGGAAAGGGGAGATACAGATCTTTCATTTTCTGGTTCTCTCCCAAAATGACCACAAGAGCCAGGACTGGCCCAGGCTGAAGATGGGAACCAGAAGTCCTGTGAGTCTCCCACAGGGGTGGTAGGGGCTCTTCTGCCAGGAGCATTAGTAGGACTGCAACTGGCACTCACATGTGGCAGCTTAACTTGCTGTGTCACAAAGATGGTCATTCTTGAGGCTTAAGCCACCTTTTGCAGTGCCAGCATCCTATATGGGTAGCAGTTTGAGTCCTGGCTCCACTTCTGATCCAGCTTCCTGTTAATGTGCCTGGGAAAGCAGTGGAAGATGGTCCAAGTGCTTGGGCCCTTATACCATGTGGGAAACTCACAGGAAGCTCCTGGCTTCAGCCTGGCCATTTGGGGACTGAATCAGCAAATGGAAATCTCTCTGTAACTGTGACTTTCAAATAAATAAATCTTTTTTTTATTATTTTTATTTTTTTTTTTTATGTTTGACAGGCAGAGCGGACAGTGAGAGAGAGAGAGACAGAGAGACAAATAAATAAATCTTTAAAAAACATCCTTGTGCACTTAAAAGACCTCTTGCAATACAGGTGCACAGTTACTTGTTCAGCAGAAATGCTAATTCAGGTGCAAGAAATGCTGGTATCAGGGATGCCATGGTAAAGTGGTGGTGTGGAGAGGCCACTTAAGGGACTTTTATGTAGAACACAGGCAGCGGTGTTTTAGAGTTTAATAGATAGTGTTGGTTTAAAAATTACATATCGGGACTGGTACTGTGACATAGAGGGTAAGTAAGGCCAGCAGTGCCAGCATCCCATGTAGGCACTGGTTTGAGACCTGGCTGGTCTGCTTCCAATCCAGCTCTCTGCTGAGGCCTAGGAAGGCAGTAGAGGATGGTCCAAGACCATGGGACCCTGCATCCAAATGGGAGACCTGGAAAAAGCTCCTGGCTCCTAGCTTTGGATCAGCCCAGCTCTGATCATTGTGACCATTTAGGAAGTGAGCTAGTGGATGGAAGACCTCTCTCTCTTTTTCTCTGCTTCTCTGTAACTCTGCCTTGCAAATAAAATAAATAAATCTTTAAAAAAAACCTTAAAATAATTATGTATTAACTTACAACTGGGAGATCAGTAAGTAAGTCAAGGTAAAGTTAGTTATTTAAATAGGCATCTAGTCAGCCAGTAATGATGACCTTATTTCATTTCTAAATACAAATTACTTTAAATGGCTGTAGAGATGTACTTATCAAAATACTGTGGGTAGGACTCCCTGGGGCGGGAGAATGCAGAGCACCTGAACCAGTGAGCCCCGGGGAAAATGGTTGTGAAGCTGATGCAGGATGCCCAGTCTCTAAATGACAGGCACATGGTTCACAAATGGAAACAAAAGAAAACTGCCTGAGTAGCATAGTAATAGGAACAGGCACAGAACCCTGGTGTTCCTTTTGGTCTTCTACCATTACTTCCCCTTAGCAACAGGCAGAGCCTGCAGCCTTCTACTACCCACCCTCTCCCCACATAAAGGAAGAGTTGGAGGGGCCTATGGAAGTGGTGCATCTTGGGAGGCTGAATCTCTGGAAGAGAGGGCAGAGCTGGCAGTGGCTGGGGACAGTTTCTCCATTACTGCATTTTAATGGGGACAGCAAAACCTTTACCATAGCCCTTCCCATACACACTGCAGAGGCTTAATTGGTGAATCCTTCCACATAGCAGTGATTAGGACAGGAGCTAAACACAGTGACTTATCTTAGAACTGTAGCTGAGGGAACACGTCCCACTCACAGATGGAGGGAATGGGGACAGGCTACACCCCACTCACAAACACAGGTCAGGTCATAAGTCTCTGACCAACTAGCAGCTCTCTGGTCTCACCTCCCTGGTCTTCCTAGCTGACAAGCTCTTCCCAACCTTGCTGCCTGGGAGGGATACATTCAGGTGTCACCTTCATGGAAAAACTAGGAGTTCTTTTTTTTAAAGATTTATTTATTTATTTGAAAGAGTTACACAGAGAGAGCAGGAAAGGCAGAGAGAGGGAGAGGGAGAGGGAGAGGGGGAGAGGGAGAGGGAGAGGACTTCCATC
Organism: Lepus europaeus; assembly: GCF_033115175.1. Taxonomy (NCBI): domain Eukaryota; kingdom Metazoa; phylum Chordata; class Mammalia; order Lagomorpha; family Leporidae; genus Lepus; species Lepus europaeus. The sequence continues at coordinate 37,569 of NW_026909384.1, read as the reverse complement.
TGCTCTTTCACTCCCCAACTGGTCACAAGGGCTGGAGCTGTGCCAATCCGAAGCCAGGAGTCAGAAGCTTCCTCTGGGTCTTTCCACACAGGTCCAGGGGCCCAAGGACATGGACCATCTTCTACTGCTTTACCAGGCCATAGCAGAAAGCTGGATTGCAAGTGGAGCAGCCGGGACTAGAACTGGTGCCCATATGGGATGCCGTCACTGCAGGCAGCAGCTTTATCCATGACTCCACAGTGCCAGCCCCAACCTAGAAGTTCAAGTTGACATAGTGGACAGCACACTGTGGTCCCCAAGTCTAACATAATCATGAGCAATGCCAATAGATTGTGTCACAGGCTGAGGGAGGTGATAGGCATGCTCTGCTGCAGAGCTGTGATGTAGGGAAAGGGACTCCAGACCAGGAGAAAGGGGTCCCTGGGGTTCCCAGCCCTTCCTCTCTCCTCAGTGACCACTCCCCAGAACACCTCTTCTCTGTGGCCACAGACAGCTCTGAAAGCAATGTCCTGGGGCAGCGAGGAAGGGTTGCAGGGAAGATCTCTGAGTAGTTGGTCCAGAGGGAGCATTCCTCTTAAAACATTGCAGTCCTGTCTGTACCCACTCCCCTGATCATTTGTCTATTAATGCCCCACTTCACATGATACATCTGATCATACCTCCAAACTTTGCTGTTGGACAGGAGGTGATTGTCGAGAAAATCCTACCTAGAGTTTTAAAAGATTTATGTATTAAAGAGCACTTCCAATCACTGGCTCATCCCCCAAATGTCTGCAAAGCCAGGGCTAGGCCAGGCTGAAGCTAGGAGCTCCATCCTGTTCCCCGACATGGGTGTCAGGAGCTCACACACTTAGGTTATCACCATTGCTTCCCAGGTGCATTAACAGGAAGCTCAACTGGAAGCAGAGGTGGGACCTGATTTCAGGTTCTCCAATATTGGCAGTGGGCATCCCAAGTGGCAGCTTAACCCACTGTACCATAACACCCTCTACTTTGATATTATTTATTTATTTACATATTTATATGTTTATTTATTTGAGACACAGAAAGAGACCTTCTATCTGCCATTTTACTCTCCAAAGGCCTGAAATATTTAGGGCTGGGTCACACTGAGGCTGGGATCAGAGAACTCAATTTGGTCTCCCCACATCTGCTGCCTCCCAGGTTGCACATTAGCAGGAAGTTGGAATTGCAAGTGTGCCAAGACTTGTACCAGGCACTTTAATTTGGGATGAAAGTTTCTCAAGAGCTATCTTAACCACAGGACCAAGCACACTCCCACCTCAGTTTTTAAAGAAAAACAAGGAATTGCATTATCTTTCTATTACCCATAAATAAGAGTGGATAATCCCAATTGCTTGCTCCAAGCCTAATTCCTTTTGCCACAGAGAATCAACTTCAGATAATGGTAGTGCTGTGAGTCACAGAGCAGAGGTGAAAAGAACCCATGTTCTCACTGACCTCACTCAGCCATTGAATTTATCGAGCCCAGGACCACTGTGTCTGACTCTCCTCATTGTCCAAGCTGGTTTGAGATGGGCTCTTAGTGACCTGCACCCTTGGGAACCAGGAGAAGCACCTGGCTCCTGCCATTGGATCAGCACGGTGCGCCTACTGCAGCGTGCTGGCTGCGGCGGCCATTGGAGGGTGAACCAACAGCAAAGAAAGACTTTTCTCTCTGTCTTTCTCTCTCACTGTTCACTCTGCCTGTCAAAAAATAAATAAATAAATAAAATCCCAGTGAAAACACCACGTACTCTCTACAAGATGTCTGTGAGAAGGATTTTTTTTTATTTTTATTTTTTTTATTTTTGACAGGCAGAGTGGACAGTGAGAGAGAGAGAGAGACAGACAGAAAGGTCTTCCTTTTGCCATTGGTTCACCCTCTAATGGCCGCCGCGGTAGCGCGCTGTGGCCGGCGCACCGCGCTGTTCCGATGGCAGGAGCCAGGTACTTCTCCTGGTCTCCCATGGGGTGCAGAGCCCAAGGACTTGGGCCATCCTCCACTGCACTCCCTGGCCACAGCAGAGAGCTGGCCTGGAAGAGGGGCAACCGGGACAGGATCGGTGCCCCGACCGGGACTAGAACCCGGTGTGCCGGCGCCGCAAGGCGGAGGATTAGCCTGTTGAGCCACGGCGCCGGCCAGAGAAGGATTTTGAACTAAACTATCCATGGTCACCTAATGGGCCACTAAAGAGTTGGACTCAGTTGGACTCACAATTTTGTCTTAGTACAAGGACTAACTGAGGACAAAGCCACCAGGATTTCTTCTGTTTGATTTGTCTTACATTTGAGGAAGGTACTGTAGTGCCTAAAAAGGGGTGGGGTGACCTCAGTTTTCCCACTCAGCTGTGTGGCCCTAAGAAAGGTATTTAGATTCTATGGCTCCACTTTCTTCACCTGCCCATGGAGAGTATCACAGTGCTTGTTTAGAGGGTTATTGTCGGTACCAAAGAAATGAAATGACTCACGTGTATTATTCCAGCTATGAGTAGCACACAAAGTAAATATTTAAAAGTGTAGCTTAGGGGCCAGCATTGTGGTATAGTGGGTTAAATCATAGCCTATGGCTGGCATCCCATAGGGTGCCAGTTCTAGTCTTGGCTGCTCCACTTCTGCTGGAGCTCCTGCTAATACACCTGGGAAAGCAGTGCAGAATCCAAATACTCAGGTCCCTACACCCAGGTGGGGGGTCTGGATGAAGCTGCTAGCTCACGGTTTCAGCCTAAGTCCTAGTGGCTGCAGCTATTTGAGGAGTGAACCAGCAGATGGAGGATACCTCTCTCTGACTTTTCTCTCTCTGTAACTCTGCCTTTTAAATAAATAATGTCTAAAAGAAAAACACCTGTAGCTTAACACTTCTCTCACATTTCAGGATTCAAAGATATTCATTCCAGGAGGGGCTCATTTGCCTTGTTGCCTTATCTATAATGTCCCCTCATGGTACAAAACAGTTCCTGAAGCTCCAGTCATCCACTCTCCATCCCATCCAGAAGCACAATAGCAAATGAGAAGAGCATGTTTCTACTCTAAGAATATTTCCTTGGGTCAGGCATTGCACCTAGCAGATATGATTGACATTTCACAAAGAACAGCTCAGAGATAACAGAATTTATACATCCAGAGTCTAGAACCCAAAAGATTTTACAGGACCCAAGATGTTAGCAGGAAACAAAAGACCTGGGGAAATTCTGAATGTATTACACTTGGTAATGAAACTTTTGTGTAGAAATAACAGCAAACCTGATTCAAGTGGCTGAAATGTTAACACCAGATAAAAAGGGAACTTCAAAAACTTTTCACATAACATTAAGCAGAAACACAGAAAACATTCAAAATCAAGATCATGCACTGTATGCCCTGAAACTCTTAACCACTGCAAACATGAAAATGAACTGTACCTGTATCTTTATGGGGAATCAAGAAGACAGGACTGCCTGTTGCTCAACCACCTATACTCACACCTGAGCAGTTTCTGGACCTGTAGGGAAGATGTTTTAGAAAGGGAAATAAGTGATCAATGCCATATTTCTGACACCCCCACCTTCCTTATGAGCACAGAAGCCATCATTTACTTCCCATCAAAGTACTTATCTTCCCCATATACAACTGATAGCATTTGTTTTCTATTCTTTTGTCAAAAAAAGAGGCACCAGATTTCAAGATTTTGTTTTATAAGTCTATACCTAGAGCCCTCAGCGCCTTGGTTATTTTTGCTCAATTTCATGCAATTTGAGTTTACAGTTCTGGTGTATGGGAAATGTTGCCAAATTAGCATCAACAACATATTTTCTTTTTTTTTTAGATTTATTTTACTTATTTGAAAGACAGAGTTACAGAGAGAGAGGTACAGATAGAGATGTCTTCCATCCACTGGTTCACTCCCCAGATGATCGCAACAGCTGGAGCTATGCCGATCCGAAGCCAGGAATGAGGAGCTTCCTCCATGTCTTCCACGTGGGTGCAGTGGAATGGAAGAGGAGCAGCCGTGACTAGAACCAGCACCCATATGGGATGCCGGCGCTTCAGACCAGGGCTTTAACCCACTGCGCCACAGCACCAGCCCCAAAATATTTTCTAAATCAGAAAGTCTTGAATAGTGATCGTGTTTCTTTTCATTTTTTCTTTTTTTTCCTGAATTTGCATTCTGACAATTTATTTACTCAAATGTTTTGCCTTACTTGATTATAAAGGTGATTTTTAGTGAAATGTTACATAATTTCTAAGAATGAGAATTTACTTTAACTGGAGTACCTAATGGAAAGCAGTGTGCAGTACATTGCACGTGTTCCAGCCCACGTTTAGCTAACTGGTAAGACAGGCAAACAGGGCCTGAAGGCTGGAGCTGGCCTCCCCTCAACAAAAGGCCACAGCGCAGTCCACGATCCCCGATCTCCCTCCATCCTCTCCACACAACCTGGGGAGAGGCGGACTGCATGCACGGAGATGGAGAGGAGGCTCTGGAGGGAGCTGAGATCACTGGTGCAGGGACGGGCCTGTTGCCCTTGTCTGGAGCCAGCCCAGCCCTCAGCGGTGGGGTCCGTAGATGGAAGAGCTCACTGGGGGGAGTCCAGGTCCCTCTGTAGCTGGTTCTGGCAGGATCCATCTGCCCATGGCCCCTTCTGGGAAACCTGGCCCCACACACTCACCACTTCCCGCTCCCAAGGTCTCTGGCTTTCCCTTCTCAGAGAGGAGAAGGCCGAGCCACCGCAGGGACACTCTTCCCCCTGCAGTCTGGACGCGACTAGAACACAGGGATCTCGCGAGATGATGAAGTTGTCCGCCGCCACCACCACCACCAGGGCCCCTGACTGGACATCTGGAAAGCCGATGGGCGTGAGGGGCGTCACAAAAGCCGTAGCCAATCAGTACGCTCTCTGCCGCAGTGGGCGTGTTCCCAGTGGGCTGTTGCCTGGCAACGGGAGTGTTGGCCGGGTTTGGGGTCTGAGGCCGCCCTGGTCCTGATTTCAGGGCGGGGTCGCTGTGGCCTCCGTGTTCCTCAGGGCTCTCTGGACCTTTAGAGTTCGCCATGAGTTGCAGAAGCCGCTCCAGGTGAGTCACCGCCAACTGTGGATCATCGACTTCTGGTCTTTGATTCTTCATATCCCGAACGATTTCTCCTTTGGGAAGTTTCTGTGATGTTCGTTTGAACAATGTTTAAAGATATTGTGTGGTTAAACCTCTTGGTTCATTTCTCTTGTAGATACGCATTTTCTAGTCTGTCTTTCGTCTTTATAATATTTCCTATGTGTTTCTTGCTATTATTAATGACATTTAAAAAAAAAAGATTGTTTGAGTCTGCTGTGTATCCCACTTCCCATGTTGGATCTTTCTCTCCCTTTTTGATTCTATCAGTTAGTATTAGCAGACACTTGTCTTGTTTGTGTGATCCCTTTGACTCTTAGACCTATCAGAGCCATTGATTGTCAACTGAAATTGATCACTTGGACTAGTGAGATGGCATTGGTACATGCCACCTTGATGGGATTGTATTGGAATCCCCTGGCACATTTCTAACTCCACCATTTGGGGCAAGTCTGATTGAGCATGTCCCAAATTGTACATCTCCTCACTTTCTTTTTCCACTCTTAAATTTAACAGGGATCACTTTTCAGTTAAAATTTAAACACCTAAGAATAATTGTGTGTTAATTACAGAGTTCAACCACTAGTACTAGAACAACAACAACAACAACAAATACTAAAAAGGATAAAGTATTACATTGTACATCTAGAGTCAGGACAAGAGCTGATCAGGTCATTCTTTCTTATAGTGTCCATTTCACTTCAACAGGTTTCCCCTTTGGTGCTCAGTTAGTTGTCGCTGCTCAGGGAAAACAAATGATATTTGTCTCTTGGGACTGGCTTATTTCACTCAGCATGATGTTTTCCAGATTCCTCCATCTTGTTGCAAATGACTGGGTTTCATTGTTTCTTACTGCTGTATAGTATTCTATGGAGTACATGTCCCATAATTTCTTTATCCAGTCTACTGTTGATGGGCATTTGGGTTGGTTCCAGGTCTTAGCTATTGTGAATTGAGCTGCAATAAACATTAATGTGCAGATGGCTTTTTTGTTTGCCAATTTAATTTCCTTTGGGTAAATTCCAAGGAGTGGGATGGCTGGGTTATGTGGTAGGGTTATATTCAGGTTTCTGAGGAATCTCCAGACTGAATTCCATAGTGGCTATACCAGTTTGCATTCCCACCAACAGTGGGTTAGTGTCCCTTTTTTCCCACATCCTCTCCAGCATCTATTGTTGGTAGATTTCTGAATGTGAGCCATTCTCACTGGGGTGAGGTGAAACCTCATTGTGGTTTTGATTTGCATTTCTCTGATTGCTAGTGATCTTGAACATTTTTTCATGTGTCTGTTGGCCATTTGGATTTCCTCTTTCGAAAAATGTCTATTGAGGTCCTTGGCCCATAGAATGGCAGATGACCTAAACAACACTCTGGCCTCAGAATCAGCCCTTAAGGCATTCGGATCTGGCTGAAGAGCCCATGAGAGTATTGTAGGCATGGAAAGCCAAGATACCATGGAAGAGAAAAAAAAGAAGAAGACCTAAATGAAAGATCTCTGTGAGTGAGATCTCAGTGGAAAGAACAGGGTCATCAAAGAAGGAGGTACCTTTCTCTGAAGGGAGGAGAGAACTTCCACTTTGACTATGACCCTATCAGAATAAGATCAAAGTCAGCAAACTCTAAAGCTTCCATAGCCCTGGCAACTCATGACTAGAGCCTAGGGAGATTACTTACGCCATGAACAGGAGTGTCAATTTGTTAAGTCAGCAACAGGAGTCACTGTGTACTTACATCCCATGTGGGATCTGTCCCTAATGTGTTGTCTAATGTGCAGTGATGCTATAACTAGTACTGAAACAGTATTTTTACACTTTGTGTTTCTGCGTGGATACAAACTGATGAGATCTTTACTAATTATATACTGAATCAATCTTCTGTATATAAATATAATTGGAAATGGAAAAAAAAACCCTGGTGTTCAATTGGAAATGGCATAGAAATTAATTAATTTTAAAAAAATATTATGTAGGGTCTCTGTCTTTAATGTGCTGTACACTGTTATTTAATGCTATAACTAGTACTCCAACAGTATTTTTTTTCACTTTGTGTTGCTATATGGGGGCAAACTGTTGAAATCTTTACCTAATATATACTAAACTGATCTTTTGTATATAAAGAGAATTGAAAATGAATCTTGATGTGAATGGAAGGGGATTGGGAGCAGGAAAGGGGAGGATCGTGGGTGGGAGGGAAGTTTTGGGAGGGGGGAAGCCATTGTAACCCATAAGCTGTACTTTGGAAATTTATATTCATTAAATAAAAGTTTAATAATAATAATAATAAAAAGATTGTTTGAAAGGCAGAGTTAGAGAGCGAGAGAGCAAGAGAGTGAGAGAGCGTGCGCGCGCGCGAGAGAGAGAGAAGGCTTCCATCTGCTGCTTCACTTCCCCAGTTGGCCGCAATGGCCAGAGCTGCGCACATATGAAACCAGGAGCCAGGAGCTGCTTCCCTGTCCGCCACGCAGGTGCAGGGGCCCAAGGACTTGGGCATCTTCCACTGCTTTCCCAGGGCATAGCAGAGAGCTGAATCGGAAGCGGAGCAGCTGGGATTCGAACTGGCACCCACATCGGATGCCCCAGTCATGACATTTTACCCAGTCATCTCATTACCCTATCTTATCAGTTGTATGTAGTTCGGAATGACACTGGATTGTCTGTATGTAATGGTGTCATCTGGGTACGTTGACAGAGTTACTGGTTTATTTAGGGTTGATGCTTGTTGTTTTTGTTGTTGCATTTCCCTGTTAAGAGAGATGGAAGAGAAGGCAGGCATGGCTGGGTCTGTTCCCAGTTTAAAAGCTTTCACTGATCCTGTGTTAAGTAGTTTGTTGTAGGTCCATTTTAGATTATCTTGATCACATACAGCAAATCCCTCTTTTTTTTTTTTTTTGCAATTTTGCCGGAAGTTGATTTTTTTTTCCATCCGGATACTGAAATTTGTTAAATGCTTTAACACTTAATCTGAATGAACATGTAATTACCTCACATTTTCAACCTTCTGGATGATTTACAGGGTTTGTTTGACAGTGTTGAATGCCCTTTACTTTTTAATGTGTCTTGCTTGTTATTGATCTATGATATTTTCCTATATGTTTGAATTCATATAATATTTTGCTCAGAATATCACCTGTTGATGAAACAAATGCTCATTAATTTCATAACCTGGTACTGTTTGCATTATATATACAACACTGGCTTCCCAAAAGTAATTTAAATATATTCTCTGTTTATTTCCACTTAGAATGAGTTTGGGAAATTTAAATTTATTTTTCTTTCTTAAAAATTTAGAATATTCCATATGTTTGGGCCCAAACTTTTATTTGTGGAACTTTTGTCATGGTTGGTTTGGCTCTTCAAAAAAATCCAATCAACTGATTAGATTATGTAGTGTTTGTTTTTTTTCCTGTTTCATGCTATATTTGTGTTTTGGGAGACTGATTTTCAAAGTGTAACAGATTTTGAACTCTGGAGTCACATTTTTATTTCTAAGAATTTAACAATATCCTCTTAGTATCTTGGTAAATTCTGAATGTTCTATAAAGAATGGCCCTGTTTTAATTTCTTGAAATTGGTTATTGGTTTATTCATTTTCTTAACTTTTAAAATATCTTTTTCCTTACATGTTTCTGTAGTACTTTTGTGACTAGAAACATTTCATTAATGTCTGTTGCATCCATATCCTGCCTTTATTTAAATATTCTTTCAGCATTTTTCCTCTTTAATTCTTGAAAAGGTAGCTGAGATTTCTGTGTCCTAACATATTCACTTAAGGATTTCCATTTTCTCAAAGTGCTGTATCTGTATCCCCTAAATTTTCCCATATATTTGCAAACTCTGTAAGTGTAGACCCTGTCTGCCCCAGTGTCTCCATCCCCATGAGCCGGCAACCATACCAGGCTTCATGTATCTCCTTTCCTGTGCCTGAAACCCCATGTGTTTTCTCCAGTGTCACTCTCCATAGAACTGTGACCTCTCTTCACTGTTGTATGTTGTCATTTGTAAAACCTCTGTACTCCATGTCATCCCTTGAAAGTTCTATTCCTTGTGCCTTCATGAGTCTCCAGCCCCTGTGTCTCCAGCACCTCTTTTTTTAAAAAGATTTATTTGAAAATTACATAGAGGGAGAGACAGAGGCATAGAGAGAAAGAAAGAGCTTTCATCTGCTAGCTCACTCCTCAATTGGCTGCAATGTCCAGGGTTGAGCCAGATTGAAGCCAGGAGCCAGGCATTTGGAGGTTTTTCTGGTCTCTCACATGGGTGGCAGAGGCCAAAACAGTAGGGCCATCTTCCACTGTGTTCCCAGGTCATTAGCAGGGAGCTGGATCTGAACAGGAGCAGCCAGCATACAAACCAGCACCCATATGGGATGCCAGCATCGTAGGCAGTGGTGTAACTCACTGCACCACAATGCTAGCCCCTCCAGCACATCTTTCCTTGAGTGTCCATCTGTGCCTACATCCCGAGCCAGTTGCCAGGTCCTCCAGCCTCTCTGCATGAAGCTGTGATCTCCCATCAATTATCTCCTTCTCTACTCTAGAGTATTTTCCTGCTACCCTGGAGTGACTTCATTGCCTGTGCCTTTAGCTCATGGCAGCCTTTAGATACCTCTCTGCCCTTTGCTTGAAGTCATTGTCTTCCTTAGGCTTACAGAACCACTATGACTGCAACCTAGCTTTTCTCTTGTGTCCCCATGCTAAATGCCTGCACCCTAAGTATCTCATGTGTTTTCATCTGTTCTCTTCCCAGGGTCTCCACCCACTTTGAAGGTTTGGTTATGCAGTTAACCATTGAAGAACAACTTGGTTTTATATGAGCTTTAGCCATTGTGAATAAAACTGCTATATATATATTCATGTGAGCTTTTATCAAGGCATACGTTTTCACACCAACTGTGAAAATATATTAGAACATGTATGGTGTATGACATGGTGTTGGATTCCTAATAATATGTCAAGATGTCTGATAAAGCATCTGTCCCATGATGCATTCTCACCAGTAAAGAATGAGATTTCCTGCTACCCTCTTTGCAAAGCATTTGTAATGTTATTTTTAAGTATAACCATCCTGATACACAGTGTATCCATCTTGCTGCTGTCTAAATGTGCTCTTCCTTTATGTACAGTACATTTCTTTTTCTCAGAAATCTCTAATATTCAGAATGGTTTATATGCTTTTTTTAAAATTTATTTGACACAGTTACACAGTGAGAGAGAGAGAAAAAGGTCTTCTTTCTGTTGGCTCACCCCCCAATGGCTGCTACAGCCGCAACTATGCCGATCTGAAGCCAGGATCCAGGTGCCTCCTCCTGGTCTCCCATGCGGGTGCAGTGGCCCAAGCACTTGGGCCATCCTCCACTGCCTTCCCAGGCCACAGCAGAGAGCTGGACTGGAAGAGGAGCAACTGGGACTAGAACCCAGCACCATGGCGTTGGCCTCATATATGCTTATTTTAATATATGCATTTTATGTGTGTCTCTATATATTCTGGCAGTATTTAAATTTGCAGGCAATTATTTTCCTGTTACTGAGTTCTACAAGTTTTTTGTTAAATTGTCATACAATTCCTTCAAGTGTGTAATTTTCTTTTTTATGATTGATTTATTTATTTGAAAGGAACAGTTACAAAGAGGGAGAGACATAGTGAGACAGAGAAACAGATCTTTCATCACTGGTTCACTCTACAAATGACCACAATGGCTGATTCTGTGCCAGACTGAAGCCAGAAGCCTGGAACTCTATCTGGGTCTCCCATGTGGATGACAGGGGCTGAAGCATTTGGGTCACCTTCTGCTGCTTCGCTGGGCACATTAGCAGGGAGCAGGATGGGTTGTGGAGTTGAACTACTGCTTATAAGGGATGCCAGTGTCACAGAGCAGGGCCTACCTGCTGTGTGACAATACCAACCATGGTTTTGTCTTTGATAATAGGCATTCTAACTGAAGTAATTTGGTATCTAATTGTGGTTTTGATTTGTATTTCCCTGTTAATTAGTGATGCTGAGCATTTTTCCTATACCTGTTGGCCATTTGTATGCCTTTTTTTGACAAATTTGCATTTAGATCTAATGCCAATTTTTAAATCTGTTCATTTATCATTGAGTTTTTTAGAATGTCTTAAGGTGGCCAGTGCCGTGGATCACTGGGCTAATCCTCCACCTGCAGCGCCAGCACCCTGGGTTCTAGTCCCGGTTGAGGTGCCGGATTCTGTCCTGGTCACTCCTCATCCTGTCCAGCTCTCTGCTGTGGCCCAAGAGTGCAGTGGAGGATGGCCCAAGTCCTTGGGTCCTGCACCCACATGGGAGACCAGGAGAAGCGTTTTGTTTGCATATGGAACCAATTAGCATTTGCTAGCACAAAAAAAAGGTCCCCTACTAAAATTCATTCCAAAGCATAAAGTCCATTTATAATGTCCAGAAAACACAAACACAGAGGCTGTAGCTAGGTCTAGGATTGAGATAGCCACAACACAAAAGGATATTCCTGGTTTCATACAGTCATATGTGGAAGAAGTGTTGTGGGTTTCATTTGCAATTGCCCCAGAAAATCACAGTCAAACTGCTTTTGGAGAAATGCAAAGTCTTTTCGTTATGCAAGTGCATAAAATGCCATCTATACAAACAGAAATACCATGTTTGTTTGCCGCAGTTCTTCTAGCATTCTCCCTAGAAAATACAAATGTGTAGAGCTGGTGTCTCCATGGGGAACCAAGTAGTGTTTCCCAGCAGAAAATTAAATGTTCCCTGAAAAAAAAATTCAAAACAATAAAGTCCGTCAATAATATCCAGAAAACACAAACACAGAGGCTGTAGGAATATCTGTGATTCAGTTAGCCAAAACACAACCGGACATTTCTGGTTCCATCCAGTCATATCCGGACAAAGTGGTGTGGAATTCGTATGCAATGGACCAAGAAAATCACAGTAAAAATGGTTTTGGAGAAAAACAAAGTCTTTTCGTCAGGCAAGTGCATAAAATGTCATCTATACAAACAGAAATATCAAGTTTGTTTGCCGCAGTTGCTCTAGATTTCTCCCTAGAAAACACGAATGTTCAGAAGTTTTGTTGGCAAATGGAACCAATTAGCATTTGCCAGCACAAAATAAAAGGTCCCCTACTAAAATTCATTCCAAAGCATAAAGTCCATTGATAAAATCCAGAAAACACAGACACAGAGGCTGTAGCAATATCTGGGATTGTGTTAGCCAAAACACAACCAGATATGTGTGGTTTCATCCAGTCATATCCGGACAAAGTTGTGTGGACTTCGTATGCAATGGACCGAGAAAATCACAGTAAAAATGGTTTTGGAGAAAAGCAAAGTCTTTTCATTAGGCAAGAGCATAAAATGTCATGTATCCAAACAAAAATATCATGTTTCTTTGCCACAGTTCCTCGAGCTTTCTCCCTAGAAAATATGAATGTGTGGAGCTGGTGTCTCCATGTGGAACCAATTAGTGTTTCCCAGCACAAAATTAAATGTTCCCTGATAAAAAAATTCAAAACAATAAAGTCCGTCAATAATATCCAGAAAACACAAACACAGAGGCTGTCGCAATATCTGGGATTGAGTTAGCCAAAACACAAAGGGATATTTCTGGTTTCATCCAGTCATATCCGGACAAAGTGGTGTGGAATTCATATGCAATGGACCGAGAAAATCACAGTCAAACTGCTTTTGGAGAAAAGCAAAGTCTTTCTCTTAGGCAAGTGCATAAAATGTCATCTATACAAACAGAAATATCAAGTGTGTTTGCTGCAGTTCCTCTAGGTTTTTCGCTAGAAAACACGAATATTCAGAGGTTTGTTTGCAAATGGAACCAATTAGCATTTGCCAGCACAAAATAAAATGTCCCCTGCTAAAATTCATTCCAAAGCACAAAGTCCATTGATAATGTCCAGAAAACACAAACACAGAGGATGTATCTTGGTCTGGGACTGAGTTGGCCACAACACAAGAGGATATTCCTGGTTTCATACAGTCATATCCGGACAAACTGGCGTGGAATTCGTATACAATTGACACAGACGATCACAGTCAAACTGCATTTGGAGAGAAGGAAAGTCTTTTAGTTAGGCAAGTGCGTAAAATGTCATCTATACAAACAGAAATATCATGTTTGTTTGCCGCAGTTCCTCTAGCTTTCTCCCTAGGAAATCCGAATGTGTAGAGCTGGTGTCTGCATGTGGAACCAGTTAGTGTTTCCAACGACAAAATTAAATGTTCCCTGATAAAAACATTCAAAACAATAAAATCCACTGATAAAATCCAGAAAACACAGACACAGATCGGTAGCAATATCTGGGATTGAGTTAGCCAAACACATCCGGATATTTCTGGTTTCATACAGTCATATCTGGACAAAGCGGTGTGTCATACATTTGCAATGGACCAAGAAAATCACAGTAAAAATTGTTTAGATAGAAGCAAAGTCTTTTCGTTATGCAAGTGCATAAAATGTCATCTATACAAACAGAAATAGCATGTTTGTTTGCCGCAGTTCCTCTAGCTTTCTCCTTAGAAAATATGAATGTGTAGATTTGGTGTCTCCATGTGGAACCAATTAGTGTTTCCAAGCACAAAATTAACTGTTCCCTGATAAAAAACATTCAAAACAATAAGGCCAGTCGATAATATCCAGAAAACACAAAAAAAAGAGACCGTCGCAATATTTGGGACAGAGTTAGCCAAAACAAAACCGGATATTTCTGGTTTCATCCAGTCATATCTGGACAAAGTGGTGTGGAATTCATATACAATGGAAACAGACAATCACAGTACAAATGGTTTTGGAGAAAAGCAAGGACTTTTCATTAGGCAAGTGCATAAAATATCATCTATACAAAAACAAATATCATGTTTGTTTGCCGCAGTTCCTCTAGCTTTCTCCCTAGAAAATCCGAATGTGTAGAGCTGGTGTCTCCATGTGGAACCTTTAGTGTTTCTAAGGTACAAAAGTAAATGTTCCCTGATAAAAAACATTCAAAACAATAAAGTCCGTTGATAATATCCAGAAAAAAGAAACACAGAGGCTGTAGCAATATCTGGGATTGAGTTAGCCAAAACACAAGCGGATATTTCTGGTTTCATCCACTCGTATCTGGACAATTTGGTGTGGAATTCGTATGCAATGGACCGAGAAAATCACAGTAAAAATGGTTTTGGAGAAAAGCAAAGTCTTTCTCTTAGGCAAGTGCATAAAATGTCATCTATACAAACAGAAATATCAAGTGTGTTTGCTGTAGTTCCTCTAGCTTTCTCCCTAGAACATATGAATGTGTAGAGCTGGTGTCTCCATGGGGAACCAAGTAGTGTTTCCATGAATAAAAAAATGTTCCCTGATAAAAACATTCAAACAATAAAGTCCATCGATAATATCCAGAAAACTCAAACACAAAGGGTTTCTCAAAATTTTGGATTGAGTTAGCCAAAACACAACCGGATATTTCTGGTATCATCCAGTCATATACAGACAAAGTGGTGTGGAATTCGTATGCAATGTACGGAGAAAATCACACTAAAAATGGTTTTGAGGAAAGGAAAGTCTTTTTGTTAGGCAAGTGCATAAAATGTCATGTATAGAAGCAGAAATATCATGTTTGTTTGGCACAGTTCCTCTAGCTATTTCCCTGGAAAATACGAATGTGTAGAGCTGCTGTCTCTATGTGGAACCAATTAGTGTTTCCAAGCACAAAATTAAATGTTCTCTGATAAAAACATTCAAACAGTAAAGTCCATCGACAATATCCAGAAAACAGAAACACAGAGGCTGTCGCAATATCTGGGATGACTTAGCCAAAACACACCGCATATTTCTGGTTTCATCCAGTCATATTCAGACAAAGTGGAATGGAATTCATATACAATGGACACAATAACATTACAAATGGTTTTGCAGAAAAGCAAAGTCTTTTCTTTAGGCAGGCAAGTACATAAAATGTCATCTATACAAACAGAAATATCATGTTTGTTTGCTGCAGATCCTCTAGCTTTCTCCCTAGAAAAAACGATGTATAGAGCTGGTGTCTCCATGTGGAACCAATTAATGTTTCCAAGCACAAAATTAAATGTTCCCTGATAAAAAATATTCAAAAGAATAAAGTCCATCGATAATATCCAGAGAACACAAACACAGAGGCTGTCGCAATATCTGGGATTGAGTTAGCCAAAACACAACCGGATATTTTTGGTTTCATCCAGTCATATCTGGACAAAGTGGTGTGGAATTCGTATGCAATGGACCGAGAAAATCAGCGTAAAAATGGTTTTGGAGAAAAGCAAAGTCTTTTCGTTAGGCAAGTGCATATAATGTCATCGATACAAACAGAAATATCATGTTTGTTTGCCACAGTTCCTTTAGCTTTCTCCCTAGAAAATACGATGTGTAGAGCTGGTGTCTCAAAGTGAAACCAAATCTTGATTCCTAGCACAAAATTAAATGTTCCCTGATAAAAAACATTAAAAACAATAAAGTCTGTCGATAATATCCAGAAAACACAAACACAGAGGTTTTCGCAATATCTGGGATTGAGTTAGCCAAAACACAACCGGATATTTCTGGTTTCATCCAGTCATATTTGGACAAAGTGGTGTGGAATTTGTATACAATGGACACCGACAATCACAGGAAAAATGGTTTTGGAGTAAAGCAAAGTCTTTTCATTAGGCAAGGGCATAAAATGTCATCTATGCAAACAGAAATATCATGTTTGCTTGCTGCAGTACCTCTAGCTTTCTCCCTAGAAAATAAAAACGTGTAGAGCTGGTGTCTCAAAGTGGAATGAAATTGTATGCAAGGACAAAATTAAATATTCCCTGATAAAAAACATTCAAAACAATAAATTCATCAATAATACCCAGAAAACACAAACACCCAGACTTTCGCAATATCTGGGATTGAGTTAGCGAAAACACAACCGGATATTTCTCGTTTCATCCAGTCATATCCGGAAAAAGTGGTGTGGCATTTGTATGCCTTCGATGGAGAAAATCACAGTAAAAATGGTTTTGGAGAAAAGCAAAGTCTTTCGTTAGGAACGTGCATAAAATGTCATCTATACAAATAGAAATATCATGTTTATTTGCCACAGTTCCTCTAGCTTTCTCCATAGAAAATAGGAATGTGTAGAGCTGGTGTCTCCATATGGAACCAATTAGTGTTTACAAGCACAATATTAAACGTTCCCTGATAAAAAACATTCAAAAAAATAAAGTCAGTCGATAATATACGGAAAACACAAACACAGAGGCTGTCGCAATATCTGGGATTGAGTTACCCAAAACACAACGGGATATTTCTGGTTTCATCCAGTCATATCTGGACAAAGTGGTGTGGCATTCGAATGCAATGGACTGAGATAATCACAGTAAAAATGGTTTTGGAGAAAAGCAACGTTTTTCATTAGGAAAGTGCATAAAATGTCATCTATACAAACAAAAATATCATGTTTAATTGGCGCAGTTACTCTAGCTTTCTCCATAGAAAATATGAATGTGTAGAGCTAGTGTCACCATATGGAACCAATTAGTATTTCCAAGCACAAAATTAACTGTTCCCTGATAAAAAATACTGAAAACAAAAAAGTCCATCAATAATATACAGAAAACAAAAAAACAGAGGCAGTAGCAATATCTGGGACTGAGTTAGCCAAAATACACCGGATATTTCTGGTTTCCTCCAGTCATATCTGGACAAAGTGGTGTGGAGTTCATATGCAATGGACAAGAAAATCACAGTAAAAATGGTTTTGGAGAAAAGCAAAGTCTTTTTGTTAGGAAAACGCATAAAATGTCATCTATACAAACAGAAATATCATGTTTGTTTACCGCAGTTCCTCTAACTTTCTCCCTAGAAAATATGAATGTGTAGAGCTGGTGTCTCCATGTGGAACCAATTAGTGTTTCCAAGCACAAAATTAAATGTTCCATGATTAAAAAACATTCAAAACAATAAAGTCTGTCAATAATATCCGGAAAACACAAACACACAGTCTGTCGTAATATTTGGAATTGAGTTAGCCAAAACACAACCGGATATTTCTGGTTTCATGCATCATATCCGGACATAGTGGTGTGGCAATCATATGTAATGGACCGAGATAATCACAATATTTATGGTTTGGGAAAATAAAAGTCTTTTCATTAGGGAAGTGCGTAAAAAGTCCTCTAAATAAACAGCAATATCATGTTTGTTTGCCACAGTTCCTCTACTTTCTCCCTAGAAAATATGAATGTGTAGAGCTGGTGTCTCCATGTGTAACCTATTAGTTCCGCGAACCACAAAATTAAATGTTCCCTGATAAAAAAAAACATTCGAAACAATAAAGTCCATCGAAAATATCGAGAAAACACAGACACAGAGGCTGTTGTTATATGTGTGATTGAGTTAGCCAAAACACAACCGGATATTTCCGGTTTCATCCAGTAATGTCCGGACAAAGTGTTGTGGCATTCGTATGCAATGGACCAAGAAAATCACAGTAAAAATGGTTTTGGAGAAAAGCAAAGTCTTTTCGTTAGGCAAGTGCATACAATGTCATCGATACAAACAGAAATATCATGTTTGTTTACCACAGTTCCTTTAGCTTTCTCCCTAGAAAATACGATGTGTAGAGCTGGTGTCTCAAAGTTAACCAAATCGTGATTCCTAGCACAAAATCAAATGTTCCCTGATAAAAAACATTAAAACAATAAAGTCTGTTGATAATATCCAGAAAACACAAACACAGAGGTTTTCGCAATATCTGGGTTTGAGTTAGCCAAAACACAACCGGATATTTCTGGTTTCATCCAGTCATATTCAGACAAAGTGGTGTGGAATTTGTATACAATGGACACCGGCAATCACAGGAAAAATGGTTTTGGAGTAAAGCAAAGTCTTTTCATTAGGCAAGGGCATAAAATGTCATCTATGCAAACAGAAATATCATGTTTGCTTGCTGCAGTACCTCTAGCTTTCTCCCTAGAAAATACAAATGTGTAGAGCTGGTGTCTCAAAGTGGAATGAAATTGTATGCAAGCACAAAATTAAATATTCCCTGATAAAAAACATTCAAAACAATAAATTCATCGATAATACCCAGAAAACACAAACACAGAGACTTTCGCAATATCTGGGATTGAGTTAGCCAAAACACAACCGGATATTTCTCGTTTCATCCAGTCATATCCGGAAAAAGTGGTGTGGCATTTGTATGCATTCGATAGAGAAAATCACAGTAAAAATGGTTTTGGAGAAAAGCAAAGTCTTTCGTTAGGAACGTGCATAAAATGTCATCTATACAAATAGAAATATCATGTTTATTTGCCACAGTTCCTCTAGCTTTCTCCATAGAAAATAGGAATGTGTAGAGCTGGTGTCTCCATATGGAACCAATTAGTGTTTACAAGCACAATATTAAACGTTCCCTGATAAAAAAACATTCAAAACAATAAATTCATCGATAATATACGGAAAACACAAACACAGAGGCTGTCGCAATATCTGGGATTGAGTTACCCAAAACACAACGGGATATTTCTGGTTTCATCCAGTCATATCTGGACAAAATGGTGTGGCATTCGAATGCAATGGACTGAGATAATCACAGTAAAAATGGTTTTGGAGAAAAGCAACGTCTTTCGTTAGGAAAGTGCATAAAATGTCATCTATACAAACAAAAATATCATGTTTAATTGGTGCAGTTACTCTAGCTTTCTCCATAGAAAATATGAATGTGTAGAGCTAGTGTCACCATATGGAACCAATTAGTATTTCCAAGCACAAAATTAACTGTTCCCTGATAAAAAAATACTGAAAACAAAAAAGTCCATCAATAATATACAGAAAACAAAAAAACAGAGGCAGTAGCAATATCTGGGACTGAGTTAGCCAAAATACACCAGATATTTCTGGTTTCCTCCAGTCATATCCGGACAAAGTGGTGTGGAATTCGTATGCAATGGACAAGAAAATCACAGTAACAATGGTTTTGGAGAAAAGCAAAGTCTTTTTGTTAGGAAAACGCATAAAATGTCATCTATACAAACAGAAATATCATGTTTGTTTACCGCAGTTCCTCTAACTTTCTCCCTAGAAAATATGAATGTGTAGAGCTGGTGTCTCCATGTGGAACCAATTAGTGTTTCCAAGCACAAAATTAAATGTTCCATGATTAAAAAACATTCAAAACAATAAAGTCTGTCAATAATATCCGGAAAACACAAACACACAGTCTGTCGTAATATCTGGAATTGAGTTAGCCAAAACACAACCGGATATTTCTGGTTTCATGCATCATATCCGGACATAGTGGTGTGGCAATCATATGTAATGGACCGAGATAATCACAATATTTATGGTTTGGGAAAATAAAAGTCTTTTCATTAGGCAAGTGTGTAAAAAGTCCTCTAAATAAACAGCAATATCATGTTTGTTTGCCACAGTTCCTCTACTTTCTCCCTAGAAAATATGAATGTGTAGAGCTGGTGTCTCCATGTGTAACCTATTAGTTCCACCAACCACAAAATTAAATGTTCCCTGATAAAAAAAAACATTCGAAACAATAAAGTCCATCGAAAATATCGAGAAAACACAGACACAGAGGCTGTTGTTATATGTGTGATTGAGTTAGCCAAAACACAACCGGATATTTCCGGTTTCATCCAGTAATGTACGGACAAAGTGTTGTGGCATTCGTATGCAATGGACCAAGAAAATCACAGTAAAAATGGTTTTGGAGAAAAGCAAACTCTTTTCATTTCGCAAGTGCATACAATGTCATCGATACAAACAGAAATATCATGTTTGTTTGCCACAGTTCCTTTAGCTTTCTCCCTAGAAAATACGATGTGTAGAGCTGGTGTCTCAAAGTGAAACCAAATCGTGATTCCTAGCACAAAATTAAATGTTCGTGATAAAAAACAATAAAAACAATAAAGTCTGTCGATAATATCCAGAAAACACAAACACAGAGGTTTTAGCAATATCTGGGATTGAGTTAGCCAAAACACAACCGATATTTCTGGTTTCATCCAGTTATATTCGGACAAAGTGGTGTGGAATTTGTATACAATGGACACCGACAATACAGGAAAAATGGTTTTGGAGTAAAGCAAAGTCTTTTCATTAGGCAAGGGCATAAAATGTCATCTATGCAAACAGAAATATCATGTTTGCTTGCTGCAGTACATCTAGCTTTCTCCCTAGAAAATACAAACGTGTAGAGCTGGTGTTTCAAAGTGGAATGAAATTGTATCCAAGGACAAAATTAAATATTCCCTGATAAAAAACATTCAAAACAATAAATTCATCGATAATACCCAGAAAACACAAACACCCAGACTTTCGCAATATCTGGGATTGAGTTAGCCAAAACACAACTGGATATTTCTCGTTTCATCCAGTCATATCCGGAAAAAGTGGTGTGGCATTTGTATGCCTTCGATGGAGAAAATCACAGTAAAAATGGTTTTGGAGAAAAGCAAAGTCTTTCGTTAGGAATGTGCATAAAATGTCATCTATACAAATAGAAATATCATGTTTATTTGCCACAGTTCCTCTAGCTTTCTCCATAGAAAATAGGAATGTGTAGAGCTGGTGTCTCCATATGGAACCAATTAGTGTTTACAAGCACAATATTAAACGTTCCCTGATAAAAAAACATTCAAAACAATAAATTCATTGATAATATACGGAAAACACAAACACAGAGGCTGTCGCAATATCTGGGATTGAGTTACCCAAAACACAACGGGATATTTCTGGTTTCATCCAGTCATATCTGGACAAAATGGTGTGGCATTCGAATGCAATGGACTGAGATAATCACAGTAAAAATGGTTTTGGAGAAAAGCAACGTCTTTCGTTAGGAAAGTGCATAAAATGTCCTCTATACAAACAAAAATATCATGTTTAATTGGTGCAGTTACTCTAGCTTTCTCCATAGAAAATATGAATGTGTAGAGCTAGTGTCACCATATGGAACCAATTAGTATTTCCAAGCACAAAATTAACTGTTCCCTGATAAAAAATACTGAAAACAAAAAAGTCCATCAATAATATACAGAAAACAAAAAAACAGAGGCAGTAGCAATATCTGGGACTGAGTTAGCCAAAATACACCAGATATTTCTGGTTTCCTCCAGTCATATCCGGACAAAGTGGTGTGGAATTCGTATGCAATGGACAAGAAAATCACAGTAAAAATGGTTTTGGAGAAAAGCAAAGTCTTTTTGTTAGGAAAACGCATAAAATGTCATCTATACAAACAGAAATATCATGTTTGTTTACCGCAGTTCCTCTAACTTTCTCCCTAGAAAATATGAATGTGTAGAGCTGGTGTCTCCATGTGGAACCAATTAGTGTTTCCAAGCACAAAATTAAATGTTCCATGATTAAAAAACATTCAAAACAATAAAGTCTGTCAATAATATCCGGAAAACACAAACACACAGTCTGTCGTAATATCTGGAATTGAGTTAGCCAAAACACAACCGGATATTTCTGGTTTCATGCATCATATCCGGACATAGTGGTGTGGCAATCATATGTAATGGACCGAGATAATCACAATATTTATGGTTTGGGAAAATAAAAGTCTTTTCATTAGGCAAGTGTGTAAAAAGTCCTCTAAATAAACAGCAATATCATGTTTGTTTGCCACAGTTCCTCTACTTTCTCCCTAGAAAATATGAATGTGTAGAGCTGGTGTCTCCATGTGTAACCTATTAGTTCCACCAACCACAAAATTAAATGTTCCCTGATAAAAAAAAAACATTCGAAACAATAAAGTCCATCGAAAATATCGAGAAAACACAGACACAGAGGCTGTTGTTATATGTGTGATTGAGTTAGCCAAAACACAACCGGATATTTCCGGTTTCATCCAGTAATGTACGGACAAAGTGTTGTGGCATTCGTATGCAATGGACCAAGAAAATCACAGTAAAAATGGTTTTGGAGAAAAGCAAACTCTTTTCATTTCGCAAGTGCATACAATGTCATCGATACAAACAGAAATATCATGTTTGTTTGCCACAGTTCCTTTAGCTTTCTCCCTAGAAAATACGATGTGTAGAGCTGGTGTCTCAAAGTGAAACCAAATCGTGATTCCTAGCACAAAATTAAATGTTCGTGATAAAAAACAATAAAAACAATAAAGTCTGTCGATAATATCCAGAAAACACAAACACAGAGGTTTTAGCAATATCTGGGATTGAGTTAGCCAAAACACACCGATATTTCTGGTTTCATCCAGTTATATTCGGAGAAAGTGGTGTGGAATTTGTATACAATGGACACCGACAATCACAGGAAAAATGGTTTTGGAGTAAAGCAAACTCTTTTCATTAGGCAAGGGCATAAAATGTCATCTATACAAACAGAAATATCATGTTTGTTTGCTGCAGTTCCTATAGCTTTCTCCCTAGAAAATATGAATGTGTGGAGCTGGTGTCTCCATGTGGAACCAATTAGTGATTCCAAGCACAAAATTAAATGTTCCCTGATAAAAAACATTCAAAACAGTAAGGCCAGTCCATAATATCCAGAAACACAAACACAGAGGCTGTCGCAATATTTGGGATAGAGTTAGCTAAAACAAAACTGGATATTTCTGGTTTCATCCAGTCATATCTGAACAAAGTGGTGTGGAATTCATATACAATGGAAACAGACAATCACAGTGCAAATGGTTTTGGAGAAAAGCAAGGTGTATTCGTTAGGCAAGTGCATAAAATCTCATCGATAAAAACAGAAATATCATGTTTCTTTGCCGCAGTTCCTCTAGCTTTCTCCCTAGAAAATCCGAATGTGTAGAGCTGATGTCTCCATGTGGAACTTTTAGTGTTTCTAAGGTACAAAATTAAATGTTCCCTGATAAAAAACATTCAGAACAATAAAGTCCATTGATAATATCCAGGAAAAAGAAACGCAGAGGCTGTAGCAATATCTGGGATTGAGTTAGCCAAAACTCAAGCAGATATTTCTGGTTTCATCCACTCATATCCGGACAATTTGGTGTGGAATTCGTATGCAATGGATGGAGAAAATCACAGTAAAAATGGTTTTGGAGAAAAGCAAAGTCTTTCTCTTAGGCAAGTGCATAAAATGTCATCTATACAAACAGAAATATCAAGTGTGTTTGCCACAGTTCCTCTAGCTTTCTCCCTAGAAAATACGAATGTGTAGAGCTGGTGTCTCCATGTGGAACCAATTAGTGTATCCATGAATAAAAAAAGTTCCCTGATAAAAACATTCAAACAATAAAGTCCATCGATAATATCCAGAAAACTCAAACACAAAGTCTTTCTCAAATTTTGGGATTGAGTTAGCCAAAACACAACCGGATATTCTGGTTTTCTCCACTCATATCCAGACAAAGTGGTGTGGAATTCGTATGCAATGGACAGAGAAAATCACACTAAAAATGGTTTTGGAGAAAAGCAAAGTCTTTTCATTAGACAAGTACATAAAATGTCATCTATAGAAGCAAAAATATCATGTTTGTTTGCCACAGTTCTTCTAGCTTTCTCCCTAGAAAATACGAATATGTAGAGCTGGTGTCTCTATGTGGAACCAATTAGTGTTTGAAAGCACAAAATTAAATGTTCTCTGATAAAAAATATTCAAAACAATGAACTCCATCCATAATATCCAGAAAATACAAACACAGAGGCTGTCGCAATATCTGGGATTGAGCTAGCCAAAACACAACCGGATATTTCTGGTATCATCCAGTCATATCCGGACAAAGTGGTGTGGCATTTGTATGCAATGGACCGAGAGTATCACAGTAAAAATTGTTTTGGATAAAAGCAAAGTCTTTTCGTTATGCAAGTGCATAAAATGTCATCTATGCAAACAGAAATATCATGTTTGTTTGCCGCAGTTCCTCTGGCTTTCTCCCTATTAGATATGAATGTGTAGAGCTGGTGTCTCCATATGGAACCAAGTAGTATTCCCAAGCACAAATATAAATGTTCCCTGATAAAAACATTCAAACAGTAAAGTCCATCGACAATATCCAGAGAACAGAAACACAGAGGCTGTCGCAATATCTGGGATTGACATAGCCAAAACACACCGCATATTTCTGGTTTCATCCAGTCATATTCAGACAAAGTGGAATGGAATTCATATACAATGGACACAATAACATTACAAATGGTTTTGCAGAAAAGCAAAGTCTTTTCTTTAGGCAAGTACATAAAATGTCATCTATACAAACAGAAATATCATGTTTGTTTGCCACAGATCCTCTAGCTTTCTCCCTAGAAAATACGATGTGCAGAGCTGGTGTCTCCTGTGGAACCAAGTAGTGTTTCCAAGCAGAAAATTAAATGTTCCTTAATAAAAAATATTCAGAACAATAAAGTCCATCGATAATATCCAGAAAACACAAACACAGAGGCTGTCACAATATCTGGGATTGAGTTAGCCAAAACACAACCGGATATTTCTGGTTTCATCCAGTCATATCGGGACAAAGTGGTGTGGAATTCGTATGCAATGGACCAAGAAAATCACAGTAAAAATGGTTTTGGAGAAAAGCAAAGTCTTTTAATTAGGCAAGTGCATACAATGTCATCGATACAAACAGAAATATCATGTTTGTTTGCCACAGTTCCTTTAGCTTTCTCCCTAGAAAATACGATGTGTAGAGCTGGTGTCTCAAAGTGAAACCAAAACGTGAGTCCTAGCACAAAATTAAATGTTCCCTGATAAAAAACATGCAAAACAATAAAGTCCGTCGATAATATCCAGAAAACCCAAACACAGGGGTTTTCGCAATATCTGGGATTGAGTTAGCTAAAACAGAAAAGGATATTTCTGGTTTCATCCAGTCATATCCGGACAAAGTGGTGTGGAATTCATACACAATGGACACCAACAATCACAGGAAAAATGGTTTTGTAGAAAAGCAAAGTCTTTTCATTAGGCAAGGGCATAAAATGTCATCTATGCAAACAGAACTCTCATGTTTGCTTGCTGCAGTACCTCTAGCTTTCTCCTTAGAAAATACAATGTGTAGAGCTGGTGTATCAAAGTGGAATGAAATTGTGATTCCAAGCACAAAATTAAATATTCTCTGATAAAAAACATTCAAAACAATAAATTCATCGATAATATCCAGAAAACACAAACACCGAGGCTTTCGCAATATCTGGGATTGAGTTAGCCAAAACACAACCGGATATTTCTGGTTTGATCCAGTCATATCCAGAAAAAGTGTTGTGGCATTTGTATGCATTCGACGGAGAAAATCACAGTAAAAATGGTTTTGGAGAAAAGCAAAGTCTTTTAATTAGGCAAGTGCATACAATGTCATCTACACAAATAGAAATATCATGTTTATTTGCCACACTTCCTCTAGATATCTCCACAGAAAATATGAATGTATAGAGCTGGTATCTCCATGTGGAAGCAATTAGTATTTCAAGGACAAAATTAAATGTTCCCTGATAAAAAACATTCAAAAAATAAAGTCAGTCGATAATATATGGAAAACACAAATACAGGCTGTCGCAATATCTGGGATTGAGTTAGCCAAAACACAACGGGATATTTCTGGTTTCATCCAGTCATATCCGGACAAAGTGGTGTGGCATTTGTATGCATTCAACGGAGAAAATCACAGTATAAATGGTTTTGGAGAAAAGCAAAGTCTTTCGTTAGGCAAGTGCATAAAATGTCACCTATACAAACAGAAATATCATGTTTAATTGGCGCAGTCCCTCTAGCTTTCTCCATAGAAAATATGAATGTGTAGAGTTAATGTCTCCATATGGAACCACTGAGTGTTTCCAAGCACAAAATTAAATGTTCCCTGATAAAAAGATTGAAAACAATAAAGTCTGTCGATAATATCCTGAAAACACAAAAACAGAGGCAGTAGCTATATCTGGGATTGAGTTAGCCAAAATACAACCGGGTATTTCTGGTTTCCTCCAGTCATATCAGGACAAAGTGGTGTGGAATTCGTATGCAATGGACAAGAAAATCACAGTATAAATGGTTTTGGAGAAAAGGAAAGTCTTTTCGTTAGGAAAGCGCATAAAATGTCATGTATACAAACATATATATCATGTTTGTTTGCCGCAGTTCTTCTAGCTTTATCCCTAGAAAATACGAATGTGTAGAGCTGGTGTCTCCATGTGGAACCAATTAGTGTTTGCAAGCCCAAAATTTAATGTTCCCTAGTAAAAAACATTCAAAATAATAAAGTCTATCAATAATATCCAGATAACTCAAACACAGTGGCTGTCGTAGTATCTGGTATGGAGTTAGCCAAAACACAACCGGATATTTCTGGTTTCATCCAGCCATATCCAGACAAAGTGGTGTGGATTTGTATCAAATGGACCGAGAAAATCACAGTAAAAATGGTATTGGAGAAAAGCAAAATCTTTCGTTAGGCAAGTGGATAAAATGTCATCTATACAAACAGAAATATCATGTGTTTTTTGCGGCAGTTCCTCTAGCTTTCTCTCTAGAAAATAAAATGTGTAGAGCTGTTGGCTCCATATGGAACCAATTAGTGTTTCCAAGCACAAACACAGAGGCTGAAACAATATCTGGGATTGAGTTAGCCAAAACACAACCAGATATTTCTGGTTTCATCCAGTCATATCCGGACAAAGTTGTGTGGAATTCATATGCATTCCACCGAGAAAATCACAGTAAAATTGATTTGGAGAAAAGCAAAGTATTTTCGTTAGGCAAGTGCATAAAATGTCATCTATACAAACAGAAATGCCATGTTTGCTTGCCGCAGTCCCTCTAGGTTTCTCCCTAGAAAATACGAAACGTGTAGAGCTGGTGGCTCCATGTGGAACCAATTAGTGTTTCCAAGCACAAATTAAATATTCCCTGAAAAAAAAAATTGAAAACAATAAAGTGCATCTATAATATCCGGAAAACAGAAACACAGAGGCTTTAGAAATATCTGAATTGAGTTAGCCAAAACACAACCGGATATTTCCTTTTTCATCCAGTCATATCCAGACAAAGTGGTGTGGAATTCGTATGCAATGTACCGAGAAAATCACAGAAAAAATGGTTTTGGAGAAAAGCAAAGTCTTTTCGTTACGGAAGTGCAAAAAATGTCACGTAACAAACAGAAAAACCATGTTTGTTTGCCCCAGTTCCTCTAGCTTTCTCCCTAGAAAATACGAATGTGTAGAGCTTTTTTCCCCATGTGGAACCAATTAGCGTTCCCAAGCACAAAATTAAATGTTCCCTGATAAAAACATTCAAAACAATAAAGTCTGCTTTTAATGTCCAGAAAAAACAAATACAGAGGCTGTAACAATATCTGGGATTGAGTTAGCCAAAACAAAACCGGATATTTCCGGTTTCATCCAGTCATATCCAGAGAAAGTTTGAGGAATTCATATGCATTCAACCTAGAAAATCACAGTAAAAATGATTTTGGAGAAAAGCAAAGTCTTTTCGTTAGGCAAGAGCATAAATGTCATCTATACAAACAGAAATATGATGTTTGTTTGCCATAGATCCTCTAGCTTTCTCCATAGAAAATACCAGTTTGTAGAGGTGGTGTCTCCATGTGGAACCTATTAGTGTTCCCAAGCAGAAAATTAAAAGTTCCCTGATAAAAACATTCATAACAATAAAGTCCATCGATAATATCCAGAAAACACAAACACAAATGCTGTAGCAATATCTGGGATTGAGTCAGCGAAAAAACAACCAGATATTTCTGGTTTCATCCAGTCATATTCAGACAAAGTTGTGTGGAATTCGTATGCATTCGACCAAGAAAATCACAGTAAAAATGGTTTTGCAGAAGAGCAAAGTCTTTTCATTACGCAAGTGCATAAAATGTCATCGATACAAACAGAAATATCATGTTTCTTTGCCGCAGTTCCTCTAGCTTTCTCCCTGGAAAATACGAACGTGTGGAGCTGGTGTTCCCATGTGGAACCAATCAGTGTTTCGACGGTACAAAATTAAATGTTCCCTGATAAAAACATTCAAAACAATAAAGTCCATCGATAATATCCAGCAAAGACAAACACAGAAACTTTCACAATATTTTGGATTGAGTTAGCCAAAACAGAACCGGATATTTTCGGTTTCATCCAGTCATATCCGGACAAACTGGTGTGCAATTCGTATGCAATGGACCGAGAAAATCGCAGGAAAAATGGTTTTTTAGAAAACCAGTCTTTTCATTAGGCAAGTGCATAAAATGTCATGTATACAAACAGAAATATTATGTTTCTTTGCAGCAGTTCCTCTATCTTTCTCTCTAGAATATACAAATATATAGAGCTTGTGTCTCCATGTGGAACCAATTAGTGTTTAAGCTCAAAATTCAATGTTCCCCGAAAAAAAACATTCAAAACAATAAAGTCCGTTGATAATATCCAGACAACACAAACACAGAGGCTGTAGCAATATCTGGGATTGAGTTAGCCAAAACCTAACCGGATATTTCCAGTTTCATCCAGTCATATCCGGACAAAGTGGTGTGGAATTCGTATGCAATGGACCGAGAAAATCACAGTAAAAATGGTTTTGCAGAAGAGCAAAGTCTTTTCGTTAGACAAGTGCATAAAATGTCATCTATACAAACAGAAATATCATGTTTCTTTGCCGCAGTTCCTCTAGCTTTCTCCCTAGAAAATACGAATATGTAGAGCTTGTGTTTCCATGTGGAACCAATTAGCGTTTCCAAGCACAAAATTAAATGTACCCCGAATAAAAATATTCAAAACAATAGCGTCCGTCTATAATATCCGGAAAACAGAAACACAGAGGTTGTAGCAATATCTGAATTAAGTTAGCCAAAAAACAACCGGATATTTCTGGTTTCATCCAGTCATATACGGACAAAGTGGTGTGGCAATTATACGTAATGGACCGAGAAAATCACAATATTTATGGTTTGGAGAAAAGCAAAGTCTTTTTGTTAGGCAAGTGCCTAAAATGTCATCGATACAAAGAGAAATACCATGTTTGTTTGCCGTATTTCCTCTAGCTTTCTCCCTAGAAAATACGAATGTGGAGAGCTGGTGTCTCCATGTGGAACCAAGTAGTGTTTCCAAGCACAAAATTAAATGTTACCTGATACAAACATTCAAAACAATAAAGTCCAATGATATTATCCAGAAAACACAAACACACAGGCTGTTGTAATATCTGGTATGGAGTTAGCCAAAACAAAACCGAATATTTCTGGTTTCATCCAGCCATATCCGGACAAAGTGGTGTGGCATTCGTATGCAATGGACCAAGAAAATCAGAGTAAAAATGGTTTTGGATAAAAGGAAAGTCTTTTCCTTTGGCAAGTGCATAAACAGTCATCGATACAAACAGAAATATCATATTTGTTTGCCACAGTTACTCTGCTTTCTCCCTAGAAAATACGAATGTGTAGATCTGGTGTCTCCATGTGGAACCAATTAGTTTTTCCAAGCACAAAATTTAATGTTCCCTGATAAAAAACACTCAAAATAATAAAGTCCGTCTATAATATCCAGAAAACACAAAGACAGAGGTTTTCGCAATAACTGGGATTTAGTTAGCCAAAACACAACCAGATATTTCTGGTTTCATCCAGTCATATGCGGACAAAGTGGTGTGGAATCCGTATACAATGGACGTAGACAATCAAAAGAAAAATGGTTTTGCTGAAAAGCAAAGTCTTTTCGTTAGGGAAGTACACAAAATATAATCTATAGAAACAGAATTATCATGTTTGTTTGCCACAGTTCACTAGCTTTCTCCCTAGAAAATACAAATGTGTAGAGCTGGTGTCCTCATGTGGAAACAATTAGTGTTTCAACGGTACAAAATTAACTGTTCCCTGATAAAAAACATTCTAAACAATAAAGTCTATCGATAATATCCAGAAAACACAAACACAGAAACTTTCACAATATTTCGCATTGAGTTAGCCAAAACACAACTGGAATTTCTGGTTTCATTCAGCCACATCTAGACAAAGTGGTGTGGCAATTATACGTAATGGACCGAGAAAATCACAATATTTATGGTTTGGAGAAAAGCAAAGTCTTTTTGTTAGGCAAGTGCCTAAAATGTCATCGATACAAAGAGAAATACCATGTTTGTTTGCCGTATTTCCTCTAGCTTTCTCCCTAGAAAATAAGAATGTGTAGAGCTGGTGTCCTAATGTAGAAAAAATTAGTGTTTCAACGGTACAAAATTAAATGTTCCCTGATAAAAACATTCCAAACAATAAAGTCCATCAATAATATCCAGAAAACACAAACACAGAAACTTTCACAATATTTCGCATTGAGTTAGCCAAAACACAATTGGATTTTTCTGGTTTCATTCAGCCATATCTAGACAAAGTGGTGTGGAATTCGTATGCAATGGACCGAGAAAATCAGAGTAAAAATGGTTTTGGAGAAAAGCAAAGTCTTTTCGTTAGGCAAGTGCATAAAATGTCATCGATACTAACAGAAATATCATGTTTGTTTGCCGCAGTTCCTCTAGCTTTCTCCCTAGAAAATATGAGTGTTCAGCTAGTTCTTCATGTGGAACCAATTAGTTTTTCGAAGCACAAAATTAAATGTTCCCTGATAAAAACATTCCAAACAATAAAGTCCATCGATAATATCCAGCAAACACAAACACAGAGGCTTTCACAATATTTCGGATTGAGTTAGCCAAAACACAACCGGATATTTCTGGTTTCATCCAGTCATGTCAGGACAAAGTGGTTTGGGATTCGTATGCAATGGACCGAGAAAATCAGTGTAAAAATGGTTTTGGAGAAAAGCAAAGTCTTTTCGTTAGGCAAGTGCATAAAAAGTCATGTATACAAACAGAAATATCATGTTTGTTTGCCGCAGTTCCTCAAGCTTTCTCCCTAGAAAATACGAATGTGTAGAGCTGATGTCCCCATGATGAAGCAATTAGTGTACCAATGATTCAAAATTAAATTTTCCCTGATGAAATCATTCAACACTATAAAGTCCATCGATAATATCCAGGAAACACAAACACAGAGGCTTTCAAAATATTTCGGATTGAGTTAGCCAAAATACAACCGGATATTTCTGGTTTCATCCAGTCATATCCGGACAAAGTGGTGTGGAATTCGTATGCAATGGACCGAGAAAATCACAGTAAAAATGGCTTTGGAGAAAAGCAAAGTCTTCTCGTTAGGCAAGTGCATAAAATGTCATGTATACAAACAGAAATATCATGTTTGTTTGCCGCAGTTCCTCTAGCTTTCTCCCTAGAAAACAAGAACGTATAGAGCTGGTGTTTGCATGTGGAACCAATTAGTGTTCCAACTGTACAAAATTAAATGTTCCCTAATAAAAACATTCCAAACAATAAAGTCCATCGATAATATCCAGAAAACACAAACACAGAAACTTTCACAATATTACGCATTGAGTTAGCCAAAACACAACTGCATATTTCTGTTGTCATCCAGTCTTATCCGGACAAACTGGTGTGGAATTCGTATGCAATTGACCGAGAAAATCAGAGTAAAAATGATTCTGGACAAAAGCAAAGTGTTTTCTTAGAAAAGTGCATAAAATGTCATGTATAGAAACAGAAATATCATGTTTGTTTGCCGCAGTTCCTCTAGCTTTTTCCCTAGAAAATACAAATATGTAGAGCTGGTGTCTCCATGTGGAACCAATTGGTGTATTTAAGCTCAAAATTCAATGTTCCCTGATAAAAAACATTCAAAACAATAAATTCCGTTGATAATATCCTGACAACACAAACACAGAGGCTGTAGCAATATCTGGGATTGAGTTAGCCAAAACAACCAGATATTTCCGGTTTCATCCAGTCACATCCGGACAAAGTGGTGTGGAATTCGTATGCAGTGGACCGAGAAAATCACAGTAAAAATGGTTTTGGAGAAAAGCAAAGTCTTTTCGTTAGGCAAGTGCATAAAATGTCATCAATACAAACAGAAATATCATGTTTGTTTGCAGCAGTTCCTCTAGCTTTCTCCCCAGAAAATACGATGTGTAGAGTTGGTGTCCCCATGTGGAACCAATTAGTGTTTCAACGGTACAAAATTAAATGTTCCCTGATAAAAAAATTCAAAACAATAAAGTCCATCGATAATATCCAGAAAGCACAAACACAGAGGCTTTCACAATATTTCGCATTGAGTTAGCCCAAACACAACTGGATTTTTCTGGTTTCATCCAGTCATATTCGGAAAAAGTGGTTTGGAATTCGTATGCAATGGACCGAGAAAATCAGAGTAAAAATGGTTTTGGAGAAAAGCAAAGACTTTTTTAGGCAATTGCAAAAATGTCATTGGTACAAACAGAAATATCATGTTTGTTTGCCAAGTTCCTCTAACTTCCTCCATAGAAAACAACAACGTGTAGAGATGGTGTGCCCATGATGAACCAATTAGTGTTTCAACGGTACAAAATTACAGTAAAACTGGTTTTGGAGAAAAGCAAAGTATTTTCATTAGTCAAGTGCATAAAATGTCATTGATACAAACAGAAATATCATGTTTGTTTGCCGCAGTTCCTCTAGCTTTCTCCCTAGATAATACGAGTGTTCAGCTGGTTCTTCATGTGGAACCAATTAGTTTTTCAAAGCACAAAATTAAATGTTCCCTGATAAAAACATTCAGCACAAGAAAGTCCATCGATAATATCCAGCAAACACAAACACAGAGGCTTTCACAATATTTTGGAATGAGTTAGCTAAAACACAACCGGATATTTCAGGTTTCATAGAGTAATATCCGTACAAACTGGTTTGGAATTCGTATGCAATGGACCGAGAAAATCACAGTACAAATGGTTTTGGAGAAAAGCAAAGTCTTTTCGTTAGGCAAGTGCATAAAAAGTCATGTATACAAACAGAAATATCATGTTTGTTTGCCGCAGTTCCTCAAGCTTTCTCCCTAGGCAATACAAATATGTAAACTGGTGTTTCCATGTGGAACCAAATACTGTATCCAAGCTCAAAATAAAATGTTCCCCGATAAAAAATATTCAAAACAATAAAGTCCATCGATAATATCCAGAAAACACAAACACAGATGCTGCAGCAATATCTGGGATTGAGTTAGCCAAAACAAAACGGGATATATCTGGTTTCAACCAGTCACATCCGGACAAACTGTTGTGGAATTCATATGCAATGGACCGGGAAAATCACAGTAAAAATGGTTTTGGAGAAAAGCAAAGTCTTTTTGTTAGGCAAGTGCATAAAATTTCATGTATACAAACAGAAATATCATGTTTTTTTGCCACAGTTCATCAAGCTTTCTCCCTAGGCAATACAAATATGTAAACTGCTGTTTCCATGTGGAAGCAAATATTGTATCCAAGCTCAAAATAAATTGTTGCCCGATAAAAAATATTCAAAACAATAAAGTCCATCGATAATATTCAGAAAACTCAAACACAGAAACTTTCATAATATTTCGGATAGAGTTAGCCAAAACACAACCAGATATTTCTGGTTTCATCCAGTCATATGCGGACAAAGTGGTGTGCAATTCGTATGCAATGGACCGAGAAAATCACAGTAAATGGTTTTGGAGATAAGTAAAGTCTTTTCGTTAGGCAATTGCATAAAATGTCATGTATACAAACAGAAATATCATGTTTGTTTGCCGCAGTTCCTCTAGCATTCTCTCTAGAAAATACAAATCTGTAGAGCTGGTGCCTCCATGTGGAACCAATTAGTGTATCTAAGCTCAAAATTAAATATTTGCTGATAAAAAACACTCAAAACATTAAAGTTCTTGGATAATATCCGGAAAACACAAACACAGAGCTTTCACAATATTTCGGATTGAGTTAGCCAAAACACAACCGGATATTTCTGGTTTCATCCAGTCATATCCGGACAAACTGGTGTGGAATTCGTATGCAATGGACCGAGAAAATCACAGTACAAATGGTTTTGGAGAAAAGCAAAGT
The DNA here is from genome assembly GCF_033115175.1 of Lepus europaeus. Taxonomy (NCBI): domain Eukaryota; kingdom Metazoa; phylum Chordata; class Mammalia; order Lagomorpha; family Leporidae; genus Lepus; species Lepus europaeus. Next base: position 3,584 of record NW_026909384.1, on the reverse strand, counting down.
CTTTTTGTTAGGCAAGTGCATAAAATGTCATGTATACAAACAGAAATATCATGCTTGTTTGCCGCCTTTCCTCTAGCTTTCTCCCTAGAAAACAAGAACGCGTAGAGCTGGTGTCCCCATGTGGAACAAATTAGTGTTTCAATGGTACAAAATTAAATGTTCGCTAATAAAAACATTCCAAACAATAACGTCCATCGATAATATCCAGCAAACACAAACACAGAAACTTTCACAATATTTCGCATTGAGTTAGCCAAAACACAACAGGATATTTCTGGTTTCATCCAGTCATAATCGGACAAAGTCCTTTGGAATTCGATGCAATTGACCGAGAAAATCAGAGTAAATATTTTTGTGGAGAAAAGCAAAGTTTTTTCCTTAGAAAAGTGCATAAAATATCATTTATACAAAGAGAAATATCATGTTTGTTTGCCGCAGTTCCTCTAGCTTTTTCCCTAGAAAATAAAAATATGTAGAGCTGGTGTCTCCATGTGGAACCAATTAGTGTATTTAAGCTCAACATTCAATGTTCCCCGATAAAAAACATTCAAAACAATAAAGTCCATTGATAACATCCAGACAACACAAACACAGAGGCTGTTGTAATATCTGGATTGAGTTAGCCAAAACACAACCGGATATTTCCGGTTTCATCCAGTCATATCTGGACAAGCTGGTGTGGAATTCGTACGCAATGGACCGACAAAATCACAGTACAAATGGTTTTGGAGAAAAGCAAAGTCTTTTCGTTAGGCAAGTGCATAAAATGTCATGTATACAAACAGAAATATCATGTTTGTTTGCCGCAGTTCCTCTAGCTTTTTCCCTAGAAAATACGAACTTGTAGAGCTGGTTTCCCCATGTGGAACCAATTAGTGTTTCAATGGTACAAAATTAAATGTTCGCTGATAAAAACATTCAACCCAATAAAGTCCGTCGATACTATCGAGCAAACACAAACACAGAGGATTTCACAATATTTCGCATTGAGTTAGCCAAAACACAACCGGATATTTCTGTTTTCATCCAGTCATATCTGGACAAACTGGTGTGGAATTCGTATGCAATGGACCGAGAAAATCACAGTACAAATGGTTTTGGAGAAAAGCAAAGTCTTTTCGTTAGGCAAGTGCATAAAATGTCATCGATAAAAACAGAAATATCATGTTTGTTTGCCGCAGTTCCTCTAGCTTTCTCCCTAGAAAATAGGAATGTGTAGAGCTGGTGTCCCCATGTGGAACCAATTAGTGTTTCAACGGTACAAAATTAAATGTTCCCTGATAAAAACATTCAAAACAATAAAGTCCATCGATGATATCCAGAAACCACAAACACAGAAACTTTCACAATATTTCGCCTTGAGTTAGCCAAAACACAACTGGATATTTCTGGTATCATCCAGCCATATCCAGAAAAATTCATTTGGAATTCGTATGCAATGGACCGAGAAAATCACAGTAAAAATGGTTTTGGAGAAAAGCAAAGACTTTTCCTTAGGCAAGTGCATAAAATGTCATCGATACAAACAGAAATATCATGTTTGTTTGCCACAGTTCCTCTAGCTTTCTCCCTAGAAAATATGAACGTGTAGAGCTGGTGTCCCCATGTGGAACCAATTAGTGTTTCAATGGTACAAAATTAAATGTTCCCTGATAAAAACATTCAAAACAATAAAGTCCATCGATAATATCCAGAAACCACAAACACAGAAACTTTCACAATATTTTGCACTGAGTTAGCCAAAACAAAACTAGATATTTCCAGTTTCATCCAGTCATATCTGGACAAACTGGTGTGGAATTAGTATGCAATGGACCGAGTAAATCACAGTACAAATGGTTTTGGAGAAAAGCAAAGTCTTTTCATTAGGCAATTGCATGAAATGTCATCGATACAAACAGAAATATCATGTTGGTTTGCCTCAGTTCTTCTAGATTTCTCCCTTGGAAACACGTGTGTTCAGCTGGTTCTCCATGATGAACCAATTAGTGTTTCAACGGTACAAAATTAAATGTTCCCTGATAAAAACATTCAAAACAATAAAGTCCATCGATACTATCGAGCAAACACAAAAACAGAAACTTTCACAATATTTCGGATTGAGTTAGCCAAAAGAGAACCGGATATTTCTGGTTTCATCCAGTCATATCCGGACAAGCTGGTGTGGAATTCGTATGCAATGGACCGACAAAATCACAGTACAAATGGTTTTGGAGAAAAGCAAAGTCTTTTCGTTAGGCAAGTGCATAAAATGTCGTGTATACAAACAGAAATATCATGTTTGTTTGCCGCAGTTCCTCTAGCTTTCTCCCTAGAAAATATGAACGTGTAGAGCTGGTGTCCCCATGTAGAACCAATCAGTGTTTCAACGGTACAAAATTAAATGTTCGCTGATAAAAACATTCAACCCAATAAAGTCTATCGATACTATCGAGCAAACACAAACACAGAAACTTTCACAATATTTCGGATTGAGTTAGCCAAAAGAGAACCGGATATTTCCGGTTTCATCCAGTCATATCCGGACAAAGTGGTGTGGAATTCGTATGCAATGGACCGAGAGAATCACAGTAAAAATGGTTTTGGAGAAAAGCAAAGTCTTTTTGTTAGGCAAGTGCATAAAATGTCATGTATACAAACAGAAATATGTGTTTGTTTACCGCAGGTCCTCTAGCTTTCTTTCTGGAAAATACGAACGTGTAGAGCTGGTGTCCCCATGTGGAACCTATTAGTGTTTCAATGGTACAAAATTAAATGTTCGCTGATAAAAACATTCAACCCAATAAAGTCCATCGATAATATCCAGAAAACACAAACACAGAAACTTTCACAATATTTCTCATTAAGTTAGCCAAAACACAACTGGATATTTCTGGCTTCATCCAGCCATAAATGGAAAAAGTCGTTTGGAATTCGTATGCAATGGACCGAGAAAATCACAGTAAAAATGGTTTTGGAGAAAAGCAAAGTCTTTTCATTAGGCAAGTGCATGAAATGTCATCGATACAAACAGAAATATCATGGTAGTTTGCCACAGTTCTTCTAGCTTTCTACCTAGAAAACACGAGTGTTCAGCTGGTTCTCCATGTAGAACCAATTAGTGTTTCAATGGTACTAAATTAAATGTTCCCTGATAAAAACATTCAAAACAATAAAGTCCATCGATACTATCGAGCAAACACAAACACAGAGGCTTTCACAATATTTCGGATTGAGTTAGCCAAAACACAACCGGATATTTCTTATTTCATCCATTCATATCCGGACAAACTGGTGTGGAATTCGTATAAAATGGACCGAGAAAATCACAGTATAAATGGTTTTGGAGAAAAGCAAAGTGTTCTCGTTAGGCAAGTGCATAAAATGTCATCGATACAAACAGAAATATCATGTTTGTTTGCCGCAGTTCCTCAATCTTGTCCCTAGAAAATACAAATATATAGAGCTGGTGTCTCCATGTGGAAACAATCAGTGTATTTAAGCTCAAAATTCAATGTTCCCCGATAAAAAACATTCAAAACAATAAAGTCCATTGATAATATCCAGACAACACAAACACAGAGGCTGTAGCAATATCTGGGATT